>NW_008704589.1:537200-576007 GCF_000326865.2 Helobdella robusta | reverse complement strand
AAAAATGGCTAAAGTAATACCGGTTTTTAAAGGTGGTGACCCGACTCTTTTTGAAAATTACCGTCCAATCTCAATACTGCCGGTTTTTTCCAAGATTCTTGAAAAGCTAATGTTCAATCGCATGTGGGATTATCTGATTGAGCATAGCGTGATCAATAGACATCAGTATGGTTTTGTCCCAAAATCTTCAACTGAGAAGGCCATTGCCGAGTTGCATTTGTCTCTCTTGGAGGGTTTCGATAAGAAAAAATTTAGCCTGGGTGTTTTCATTGACCTAAAAAAGGCTTTTGATGTAATTGATCACGAAATTTTGCTACAAAAGTTGTCGATGTACGGTTTTCGTGGAGTTGTGTTTGACTGGTTCAGGTCGTATTTATCTGATCGGAGTCAGTTTGTTTCAGTTGATAATGTAGTGTCTCCTCCGTTTAAAATTCAAACAGGGGTGCCCCAAGGTTCGATACTCGGCCCTCTATTATTTATAATTTTTGTAAATGATATTTTTTCAATATCAGATAAATGTACTACAATCCTGTTCGCCGACGACACCAATATTTTTTTGTCGGGAAAAGACCCAAATGAATTGTTCCTAGAAAAGAATCGTCAGCTCCAAAAATTCTGTGATTGGTTTTTGAAAAATAAATTGGCATTGAACTTAAGTAAATCATGTTATATTATATTTGGCCCTAAAATAAGTACTAATAACAAACTTCTAGAAAAAAATAAATTGTTCATTCAGGGCACTGTGCTCCCAAGAGTGCAATCGATAAAGTTTTTGGGGGTTATACTTCAAAGTGATTTAAAATGGACCAATCACGTTAACAAAATAGTCAATAAATTGTATCAAGTTATTGGAATATTATTTAAAGCGAGAAACAGATTGGATACTGAAACAATGATGATGCTTTATTATTCTTTTCTATATCCCTATCTGCTGTATGGGAATGTTTTCTGGGGATCCGCAAGTAAATATCTAATCAATAAGATCATTGTGCTGCAAAAGAGTTTTATACGCCTGTGTTTCTCCTTAAGTTATCGTGATCACACCAATCATTTGTTCCGAAGTCATAAAATTCTTAAGTTTGATCAATTACACAATTACATTCTTCTGATTTTTCTTTATAAAATTCTTTCTTATAACGATTATAAGCACCTAAATGTTTTTTGTAAGATCACATCGGCCACCAGACAACATGGTATGTTGATGTCAAAAAAAGTTAGAACTTCTACTTACGATAGAAGTTGGGTTGCTAAGGGAGTTAGACTTTGGAACGTTTTAGCTATGCATAACCAATTGCAACTTACAATTGAACACTTTAAGCATTATGCTAAGAGCGAAGTTATGTCCATGTCCGTCGATGTTTAAGATGTTATTATATATATGTATGTGTGTGTATATAGGTGTATGTGTGTGTATGTATATATATATTTTTATTATGTTTAATTCTATTTAACGACTTGTCTGCTTTGTGTTTTGTACATTGCACACGAACTTTAATTAGTTAAGGTGGTCTGCACAAGTAGTTTGTTACTTTTTTGATCTCCTGACTTATTTTTTCTGTCAAATAAAATTTGGATTAAAAAAAAAAAAAAAAAAATTGTATATGGACACATATAATAGACATTTTTAAAAATAAATTCGACATTACCAAGCTCAGCTGCCGTTGAAAGGCTATTCAGTGTTGCCGGACAAATTTTTACTAATAAACGCTGCAAGTTGTCTGATGAACACATAGACAAAATGATTTTTTCGAGAGATTATCTCAGAAAGTCATTAATTTGACATATAATTTTTATGAATAAAACCTTTCAAATAAAAGTTAGTTTGTCTTTAAATTTATCAGTTAACTACTGCAAAAATTAGTAATTTGGTATCGAAAGGTTGTAAACACCAGTTTCTTTTTAAATGGCAATGTTTGGAAAGTAGTTAACTACTAGGTGGTAGTTAAAGAGTAGTTACTAACTACTGTTGTGCAAAGTAGTTGAAAAGTAGTTACTAACTAGATTTTTTCAAAGTAGTTAACTATAGTAGTTAACTACATTTTTTAAGTAGTTAGCACAACACTGCGAAACCTGAATGTGCGTTTTTATAAATATTCAAAAAATGGGAAAAAATAATTTTCATAAAATGCCCAACAAATAAATTCATCATTGATTAACAGAAAAAATATTTTGAAGCAATGAAACGGACCAAAAAAAATGGATAAAAAATAGAAATTACATAATCGTTATAGAACAACTGCTGCACAGTTCGTTGGAAAAATACGGCAGGATAACATGTCCTTATAATTATGCTACTAATCATCACTCACCATCAATTTGACAGCAGCCACATAAATCTCTCGGAAGAGCTTAATAAAAAAATCATTAATATGCTTTGTCTTCCATCATGTTGGCAGCATCCTGCCATTAAAGTGCTTTATATTTAGCATCTTCGTCAATTCATTAATTTACGAAATAATGAGTGCACCGTCCTAAAATGAGTTGCCACTTTTTAAAAATTGTTTTTTTTAAATAAATATTTAATATATTAATATACATATTAACATTAATAATTCACAGTATATTTTTGGATGAGAATGATTTACAACGTGATCTCTCAGAACATATGATGATAATTTTGATCCAATCAGCAGACAGCCCCATTGAAGCGTACCCCAGTGCAACCAATCATGAATGAGAGTTCATGTGGTCCTATTTGATTGAACGACTCCTTGTCACATAAAAACGGGTTTTGAATCGTTAATGAAAAATTAGCACAATGGTCGTACGTTGGTATCTTTTCAGAAATAATTTATAAACATAAATAAAACTTTGGAAAGTGACGTTGACAACTTTGAATTTTAACATTTCTTTGTATTTCACTTGTTCACTTTTAAAAATTTACGTTTCAACTATCCAAAATTTATTTATTAACAATTAAACATACTATCTTACTTGTTTTTATGTTATCTTGTTCATTCAATCACCCATTAGTTCATTCATCCAATCTTTGGCTCATTCATTGCTTAGTTATTTTCTTCTAACAATTCAGCCAATTATCATTCACGTTGGATTCTCTCTGGGTGTCATGACGTGCAAATTCTATGTTACAATTATGCAGGAGTATGCTTCAATGATGCGCATTTCGTTTGTCTCTTCTTCTAGGCATATCTGTGTGTTTGTGTGTGTGTTTGTTTGTGTGTGTGTGTCCGTTTATGTATGAGTCTGTTTGTTATAGGCGAGTGTGTGGATGTGCTTATGTCTGAGTGTGTCTGTGTGCTTTTATGTGTGTTTGTTTTTTATGTGTGTTTGCGTGCTTTTCTGACTCAGTACATTCTATTGCAAAATTCATAATGATTTATTGCATCGTTTCCATTAGTAAATTGTGCCATTAAATAAATGTCAATGCATGATGTGAGTTTACAAATCCTGCCATCAATAAAAATCACATACGAGTATTTTTTCATCTTGTTTGGAGAAGAATTTGAAAGAGTTTCCTAAATACGTTGCAATATTTTTGTTTGGAGGTTAGCGAAAATGAAAAAGAAGAAGAGAGAGGGGGCGTTATCATGTGGTGGCAGTGCTGCGTTTGATAAATTGTTTCGCTCAATGAGTTTCCTGCTTCCAACTATTTTTCAGGCTGAAAATTCTTTTTCAATGCCAGTTAGGTAAGTCAATAAGCAAGAGAAAAATAACAACTGCTACAGTGGACAGATTTTTTTCTATGAAAGAAATAAATTCCTTGTTTTAAACTGTTGCGTCAACCTGGCTGTCCATCAACTTTGTTCTTTGTTTCTTTATTCAAATGATCCCAATCCGTCATGAAGGAGCAGGTCATGGAATCATTTTTCACGCAGTGAAATTATTAAACGCCGGATTTTCTGCATCGTTTCTTTTTTATTTGATTTGATATTTATGGCTCACAAGCATGTACCTATTTTTGGTAATGTTGAAACTATCATTGTTATATTTTTTTTATAAAATACAATTCAAGATTGTGATCAATTGTGATGGTCAACGTATTGTTGATTTAACTTTAATTTAATTTTTTAATTTAAATTTTTTATTACACCCCGACTAGTTTTGTCGTTTAATCTTTTGTTTATTCTGCCATTTGTTTGTTTTTCATACTATTCCTGTTTAATTTGGATTGATTGATTCATTTGTTTAAACCACCACTGCCACATTCTTTTCTACTCACTTTTTCACCTCTCTCAGCACATCAAAAATTACAAATAGACAACATAGTTTACGAATTTATCAAAAAATTAGCTTACCAGGCAACTAAAAACTAATCAAACAAAATACAAACAGTTTTTCATAATATTGAAAGTTAAAAAGAAAAAAATAAACCTTTTACAGAATCATTAAGCAGTCATGCAGCTCAGTAATCCATGATTATTTGCAATGTTCCTTACCTTTGAAGCGGGCATTAATAAGCATAAAATTGCTGAAAAATTCCCGCCATTAATCAACTTTTACTGCTGCAGACGACATTCACGTTCATTCTTCAAAATGCGTTTGTTGAGTTTTAATAGCAGAAGAAAGTTTTTTTATTATTTATTTTTTTATCAACTCATCAAACGTATGTGTGAAAATAATTTATTCAAATTAATTAATAAATAAATCATCGATAAAATTAAATATGCGATGTAAGGAATAAAATTAAATAGTTGTGAACAAAGCAAAACAACCAATGCAAGTTCCGTAGGTTTGTAACAAAAATGAACAACGTGAGTAATGAAATAGCAAAGCATCTATTTGGTGAACGGAATGCGGAAATGATTTTCATATACGCATTCTTTCAAAGGAAAACTAAAATACTTTTTTCAAGTTTGAATTCCAATATGTTCTTTTCACAAACGAATATAAACTTTAGAACTTTTTTAACAATAATATTGGTCATAATCATTTTCACTGAGTTTCGATATTATTTTTACAAATTTTCTAATGAGCGCTTCTAAAAATCATCCATTTCATTTGTAAACATATTAAAGATTGTTGTAATGTTAATACAAAAATCTCTAGCAAACTGAACATAAACGTGAGAAAATGTAAAAATCATTCTTCCTATTTACTTCTTCAGAAGTATGTTTCAATTTAAAATAGCAGTACCTACTTTATACAAGTGAAGTAAAATTTGTACCTCATAAAACTGCAAAGTTTCACTAAATGTAGACGCCACTAAATGTCGTCTCCAATAAAAGTCGTCTTCACATCTTACCTACATAATCATAAAATGTTGAAGGTGCTGATTTTCAGCTGTTTCTTTGCTGGTTTATGATGATTGTGTATGTATTCATTTGTTTGTATTGATTGTTTATAATGTATTTTCATCAGTTTGTTTATAACGATTGTTTGCCTTTGTTTCTTCATGTTGACTTTGTAACGTCTGCATGTAATAATTTTATTTCAAGAATCATCAGATTTCAAAAAAATTTTCATCTCGTAACAACATTTAAATTGAATATGCAGAAGTTAAAATTTAAAATAAACAAATGAGCTAGAACGGAAATAATTGTCAAATTGAAAGAACCTAAATCTGTTAAGATTATAGAACATTTCGAAGTCACAAAAATTGATGAATCAGTGAAGCAAGGTGCGCAATGATTTCTTGATCCGCACAGAAATGAGCGGACCTGGCTGCACAAATGTGCACCAATTTTTAAGCGGATGTAATAATGAAGAGATGAACAGATTGCTCCTTATCCAGCTAATGCTCCGACATTTATCACTGTCTAAAAATACGCTCAGTCGTAAAATTCACACACATATATAAACAAACACACACATACAAGTACGCACGCACGCAAACAAACACGAACTTACATACACTAAACACGTGCATTTATTAGCAGAAATTAAGACACAAATGTAGAGAACTGCCCGTAAACAACAAAAACTGCCTCCACACATCCGCCTGTTTTTGAAGCAGATGTGTGACGAAGTGTGCGGCGGCAAATGAGCGCATGCATCATTAAGACCTCTCCATTCATTTATTCTCTCTCAATTCCCGCTCGGCTGAAAACATCGTCAACAGTGCATTTGTTTTAAAAGTTCGGAAATTCGACAGGCGCGTGTTTATGGGTGTCAATATATTACATAATTTATCACCAGTCTCAGAAGAGAGGCACAAAATGGACAACAACAACAACAAAAGCACAACAGCTACTGAAAAAAGAAGTTGCATGGAAGGAGAGAGCGGCAGGAGTAATTTCAGCAGAACATCCACGCAGAAACATGCAAGCAATTTCATTTTATCACTATTCATATCTCACAAACAACCACGCCAACAAAGCAAAATTCATTTCCGTTTGATTAGGTCTTAAATCAAGCGCAACATAAATTGCAGGTCAGTCACGTGATACGCAGCCATATTCCATGTACATATCGTCAATTTTATGTATTAAAATGCCGCTTCTCTCGTCCTAAACATATCATATCCTTTATATTCAATGTCCTTGATGTCATTGTTCACATGCTACACTTGCTCTAATGTATTTGATGTCACAACCCCATCTGTATCTGTATGCATTTAATGTCAACAATGATGTTTGGGCATCTGCATTCAACATCCCTATTTATTCATTGTTGACATTTGTACATCTTTTTAAAAAGTAATTGACATCATCGATAATGTGGGCATACGTGGGCTTGATGTTTTCAATGGTTCCTTGACAGGTGCTCATACACCGCAATAATGCATTTGAGATGCATATGATTACATTTAGTGAAATGTAATATTGCTGCTGACACCGTTCTGTATTCAACATTCTTTCCTCATGTTGGCCTGCTTATATTTCACACACACACACACACACGTGCAATTGAATACAGTGCATACAGTCAGTTTATTATTGTTGACATTTGAATTGTTTTGTTTAATGTATTTGATGTTTTTGTTGACGATGGAATTTTTCTTTTAAACAGGTCCAGCGCGCATTCAGTCATCAATTTAAATGAATCCATTGATAAAACTCTATTGGAATTGCCATTAACATTTCCTTGCACATTCCCCGTCTCACAGTTCTAAGAAAAATTCTCTTTTTTTTCAACTCCGTTTTCTTTAAGCCACATCAATCAATAAATTTAAAGTAATACGCTGCTTGACATCACGACGTAAATACAAATCCTTCCATTGCACACTGTCTACGTGGCGTGCCCGTATAATGTAATGATGCAACGTGTAAATACCCATTCAGTCACTTTACTTGACTACAACAATACTAATACATCAGGTCAGTAGTACTGCGTTTGTATACGCATACCAATACGCATACGTTTATGTATACGCATACCCTTACAAACACAACACACGTCATGAATCTCGGTAAGTTGTTAAATAAATTACAATTTGTTATTAATGCCTCATGTGAATAATTCAGTCTTGCAGAGTCAGCAGAATTTTTTTATCACGTGTAGGAGAGCCTTCTATGCATTCGTGAAACATTCCTATAGAGTCAAAGATACGTGTAGGTAGATCATAATTTTAAATGTTAATAAATACATTATTAATTTACTTATTTCTAATATGATTAGCCGTTTGTTACGCAAACTTTATTTCCAAAAGTCGACGAATACCCTCATGTTGAAATATTCAATACCTTTCTTTATAATTTTAAAGCTTACTTGTTAACAATTTACTCCAGTTAATTTGTCCATTGTAGCTTATCTATGTAGTAGAATTAAAAAATAGTATTTTGGGAGTAACAGAAAATGTCAACTTTAGTTAATAAAAGATTTAATTTAAAGTAACAGAAGTAATGTGTGTGTGTGTGTGTGTGTGTGTGTGTGGTGTGTGTGTGTGTGGTGTGTGTGTGTGTGTGGTGTGTTTATATAATATAAAATTTGCTATGATGAAGGTCCAAATACACGAAATTTGAAGTATGATGAGTATTACACCCCGGTGTGATATTATTAGAGAGTTGTTGATTGAATCGATTATACATTTCAGTGACAAATTACTTTTATATGGAGTTTCTGTCTATTCATTCTGCTCTGGCGTTGGTTCTTTTTTTCTTCTTCGTATTTATTTTTCATAAATTTTATAGATTTATTCTTTCTGTCTGTTGTATCAACCTCAGCTGTTCAACATATTGAACTTTTTTGAAATACTAAAAGTGATGAATCTTATTTTTGTATGATTTCGGAAATAAATAATTATTTGAAAGATTATGTCAAAAAACTCTATAGACGCTAAATTTTATTAACATATGAAAAGGTTTATTATTTTATACTATATAAAAATTTCAATAATTTTTCATAAATCAATAAAAAATATATCCGGTTTATCAGTCATAATAAAATAAAAATCAACTTAATTCTTAAATTATAAATTGCGTTAAACAGTTTTTGTACAACTAACACCACAACGAGACGAACTTTTTCTACTAGTGTGAAGTACAAATTAGATTAAAATGCAGATAAATACAATTGAACTTTTAGTTACTACCTGTTCTCGCCAAACGACAACATCAGATGCATAAGAAATATTTTTTTCATTTGGTTTTAAAACAAAATGTCATCTATTTTTCGGGAAAAATTCTTCTTAAATATTGAAAAAACAAAGTTTTTATAATTTTTTTATAAATATAAAAAAAAATTATTTTTTTTTATAAAAAATGTAACATAACAGAGATGTTATTAGTAATATTCGGTTGATCATTTGCATGTTCAGCGGAGCGGGAAATATAATTAGCAGGGCAGCCATGCGTGGTCGTTCTTTTTAATTTGATCGCCTTTAAAAGTTTCATAGCCAGACCAGAAGTTATTATAACCGGATTGCAACAATTGGATGATGATGATGATGGTGATGAGGACCACAAGATGATGATGATAAATAAGATGTTGACGAGGATGAAGATGAAGATGATGATGAAGATAATAATGAACACGATGATGGGAAAATAATGATGATGATGGTGAGTTTGAAGATGACAATAATGATGATGATGATGTAAATAAAAATAAATAATAATAATAATAATAAGAGAAGAAATAACTTGGATGATGACATCTGTCAAACAGGACGAAAAACATTCAATTAGAGGAGAACACGCGTTAGCGCTCCTGTAATTGCTGCTGCAAAATCGCTTGGATCGCTTCCGGTGTCGCCGTCATCATCGTCGTCGTTATCATCTTCATTGTCGTCATCAACATTGTCATCTTGATCGCTATCTTTATCATCATCGTTGCAAGTCTCCTCCCTTTTAATGAGATCATGCAAAAAAGTGATGATGCCGATGATTTTCGGATAGAATCATGACGCTAAAAAATGTATGGATGTGATAGATATCATCCTCTGAAGATGATAGCCTGATGGCTAAGATAGTACAAATGAATTTGCACAGATGGCAAACAATATCATCGCGCTTAACATGCAGACAACAGCACGTTACACTAACTATTGAACAGTTCAGTTCAGCATTTACAATATTAAAATATTCAACGTTGCATGCAAATATATTTCCATGTTGTTCCTCAATCCCTCAAGATCAAATTGAAACTGAACTTTCGCGTTTGGTATTTTGTACATTTGTACCTGTCCCAGTACTCGTGTATTTGTCTTCATTCACTTGTGCACTTGAAACTGCATTGGAGAACATGTTACAATATAGTAACATGTACGTTACAGGCACTTACACACAGATGCCAAATAGAATTAAATAGGAATAATTGGTGCTCATAATTGGTATAATTTTTTGAAAATGCTTGTTTGTGGAATTTGAATTTCACATGCTAATGCGGTGCCAATGTCATATACATTTGTGATTTTCCGTTTTCAAGAGTTGAACTGCTTTCATTTTCGTCAGCACAATTTTTGATTTAATCAATGTTAATCATATAGTATCTCTATTTACGTTGTTATCATTATCCGTCATGATCGTCATCACCGTCCCAAGATTATTAAAATACGTGTCGTCAAAACATTGTCATCATCACAATTGTCGCGGTTATCATTATACCGTTCATCTTATTATCGTCATTAATGTTGTCGTCATTATAACTGCTATCATCTTCAATTTTTGTTAATTAACATCATCGCCATCATCATTCTCATCATCACTATCAACATCATCTTTTTAAAATATTCTTAAATAGATTTTAAAAATTTTTCCGCGCAACTAACTTTTGCCAATATATTAATTTAAAAAATTATTGCATCTATTAAAATAATTTATGGATGAAAAATAATTTTTAAAATAAAATTCTACAAAAATGTTTTTTTTTCATTTGATTAGATTATATAAATTAAAAGCAGATTGGCAATGCGAATATGTACGATGAGTCAAACGAACGTCATCTTTTACCTATTTTACTTTAATGTTCTTTAACTTTCACATTTCATGATTTCATTTTAACAAATTGTTTTCATTTTTTTTTACAACAAATTTGTTCATTTATTTCAGTTTAACTTGTCTAGTTAGTTTGGCGAAATGACTCAATTAATTTTCAACAAACAAGCCTATCATAATATATCACAATGGTTCATCATCTTCATCACCAGCCTCATCATCATCATAAAAAGTATCATCATCAACCTCATCATCATCATCAGCTTCATATACATTATTGAAGCTTTTAAAGCAATCATCATCACCAAAACATCTTTGTCATTATAGTCTTTATTATCATCATCCCCACCATCTACATCATTATCGTCATCATCGTCATCGTCATCATCACCGTCCCTTCTTTTCACTCATCGTCGTCATCTTCAACATCATTATCATCATCACTACCATTATCATCAATGTCCGACATCATTATTTCATCTTCATCGTCGTTGTCGTCATCACCATTGTCATGGTCATTATAACAGCAAGTACATGTGCTTGCAGTGTGCCCAGGGGAGACGAGCTGAAATCATGGCTTATTGTTGTGCTGTTTCAATTGTGTCAAGATAAAAATTTTTTTCACAATAAAATAAATTGTTTTGTATCTGTTTTATTTTTGTTTAGAAGTTTTTTCAACAAAACTAAAGAAAACGTTTGAAAAAAAATGAAATTTTTCAAGTTAAACAAACACACTCGCGCTGACATACTACGTGGAGCATAACAAACACTCACAAAATGTATTTAACCAGGCAGATTAACAAATACGTAAGCAAACAAAAACACAGATAAAAAAAGATACAAACAAACATACAAACATACAAAGAAGCACTGACCAACACAATTTTTCTTGTTTGATCTGGTCGGGAATGTCTCTGCCCATGTTTCTGATGCTTTCCAGAATATTGTAGAACGGAGAGGAACAACTTTTTGACGGGTTGTACCAATATTGCGCAGGGCACTTGTGGCTGTTGTGGCTGTTGTGGTTGTCGTGTGTGGCTGCTCTGTGCTGTTTTGTTGTGTGTTGCAGGATGGTACCTTCTAGTCTAAATTCTATAGTGTAGTGGTGGTGGTGGTGGTTGTGGTTGGTGGTTGTTCATTTGTCGTTTGATTTTTCGAAAGTATTTTGGTGATAATTTTAAGTAATAAATACTCCAACGTAACAAAAATTTGAGGTTCACAAAACCATGCCTAGAAAAATATTTTAAATTATTGTGAAATGTTAGGTGGACATTTTTGACTCAAGCATAAAATATAAAACATGCCAATTTTTATGTATAAAGTTTTAAATAAAAATATTATTGCAACATGGCGTGTTGATGATGACGCTGATGATGATGAATACAATGATAACAAAAATGATGAGAGGTGATGACATAAAGGATGATGAACTGATTGATATAGATGCCGGAGATTACAACAATACAATATATGATGCCCCCCTCCAATGTTCAATAGCTCGTGTGGGGACCGACCTTCTTGGAATTGGAGATCAGTGCGTGTGCGTGTATGTATGCGTGTACATTGGTGTGTAAGCGTATATATGCCTGTGTACGTGTGCATGTGAATGTTTTTATGCGTGTGTGTTTTTGTTGTACGTTTTTATTTGTGCGTTCGTCTGTGTGTTTGAAAATGTCCAAATTGTATTTGAATGAATATGCGAGTGAAATGTGTGTTGTGAGTGCAAAATGAATTACCGTGTGTTCAATTGTGCGTGCCCAATTTTGAGAAATAGACGTGTTTGTAAATGCCGTGCCTACATATATTTTATTTTTCAGTTCAATGTATCCATAAATTTTATTGCATTTTTATTTCAACGATTAAACGTACGCTCAAGACCACATATGTAGGTTACTGCCTCCATTGCAAATGCACACAACTGTACAACAACCACACACACACACACACACACACACACACACACACCACACACACACACACACGTATGCCAGCATGGGCACATTAAATATGGATACGTGCGTGTCCATCTGCGTGTTTGTTTGTGCATGTTTCCAAGCGTTCCTGTGCGTTTGTATGTTAGGAATGCTAGCGTGATCCGTTATGATGACGTTTAAATATTGCCGAGGAGATAGCGTGCAGGTTGTACACGCAGACAGACCAGCAACCACGCAAGTAAGCACGCAAACAATCAGACAGCTACGTGAACAGACAAACAGAGAGGCAGAGATAGTAAAACAGGCAAGCAGATAGACAGCCGTCAGATGGGAGAAGCAGGATGATAAAACGAACATGTATTGCATTGAAAATATTTCAACGGAAAAATATCATGATACATGAAGATATCACTCCATTCTGGTTAGGTTAAGTGGTTTAATTTCAAAGATTAATTGACGTGATTGTTGATGTTGTTGCTGTTCTATTTGTTGATGTTTTTGACGTAAATGTATATCTTTTTGATGGGAATGTTGATGTTTGTATTAACGTTTTAATGTTTTTTAAAGTTGTTGATGCAAATGTTTGAAGGATTTTAAATTAGGCATAAAAATATTTTAAATAATAACAAAATGATTTTCATTGCCTTTATTGAATTTAATATAAACTGTTTTTCATTTAATGTATTTTTAATGTTATCGTTACGAAAACGCAGGGGACAGTGCAACAATTCGTCACTAAACTTGAAAATGCACGCATATTTTGTTCACGTAAGAGCATATTTGGCAAGTTGCGTGTGTAGGCAAGCATCGTGATTCTGCACATTTCTGGGAACTTAATGACAGCACACGCTACTGTGAAAATAATCTATTTGTTCAAATTGTTTTCCTGTGAACGTTGTTTGTATATTCTAGATGTGAAACTGCTGAAATTTTTTTATGAACAACGTAGGCAATAAAACTTTCAACCTTCGATTCCGTTTGTAAAATATTCATGGAGAAAAAAAATGCAATCAGCTTTTTTCTACTATTGCTAATAGTCCTGCGCATAAACACTGGGACTATTTTATTAATTTCTATCCTCTACATACTTGCTCGTCCCATCCTCCATGTTGCATGCGAACCATTCGTCAAGCAGTTGTTCACTTTCCAGATGTTCCAGGCGTCTAACAACTACCAGTTGCAATATTATGCTTGTTGGTTGATTGTTCAAACTATTTAATGGCAAATGCAAATTAGCCGGTGTCCATGGAAACGAATGTTGGTGCATTATCCAGTAACATTGTAGTTGAAACGTGGAAATGTAATCTTATAGCCGTTTTTAATAATTTAAAAGAAATATTTGTTATATTATTTGCAGTGGTTCACCAAACATTCAAATCGACAAAATTCACGATTATAGCACCAATATAATCTTTCTTCAGTGTTTGATAATAATTTTTACATGTATAGGAATGAAAACTTATCAATATAGTTTTTTAATTTTAGAATATGTGTGTTTCGATTGTAAATGCTTGCACACAAAAAGAAGGACTTGGACGTTACACACGGTAACTCCTTTTTGTTTGGGCAACAAACAAGAGACTTAATTCTAAATTACACAAACAGCGCACACAACATAAAAGGAAAGCGCATGCAACTGCAAACAAGAAGGGCGAGAGATGGAAGAATCGAACTGTGCACGCACACACGCGCACACACACACACACACACACACATACACTCAATCACACACATACGCACACACACATCACCACACACGCATACACACACACACAATCACACGCACACACACAATCACACACTGAGAGAATTTTCGTTACGTAAGAAGGTGTGTGAGGAACATTAACAAGATAACTTGCACTTAATCCCACATGCAAATAATATTTGTACGCAAATGTGTTCCCACAATAATTTTTTATACACGCAACAAGAAAGAGAATTAGTGTATTAAGAACAATGGTGCATAAAGAAACCCATAAACATTCGTACATATTATGCATACATAATGCTCGTTGTTACGCACATTTGCATACGACTAGACAAGTGCCAGCAACTTCAATGAAAATGCTAATGATTTTTAATCCGCTACAAAGAATTGATGCTATCTTTTGTTAATGTCACTATCATTATTGTTGTTGTCGTTGTTGTATTTTTTTAGGCGGTTTTTAGGGTATATATATATATACATATAGAGTGAACAAATGCACTGAACATTTTTTCGATTTTTTGTTTTGAAAGACATAAAATATTTCATTAAAATATTGAATGAATGATCAAAATTATAAAAAAAAATTAAAAGTTATAATCGATCACGTCCTTGAAATAAAAAGCCTAAACATCAACAATTCATTAAAAACCAAATCAGTAAATTTTCCATAGTTAACAACTCAAATTTCGTGTAACAGTTTGAAACCTCCACATAAACACCAAACATCACCAATCATTTTAAAAATGAAATATAAAAAAATCATTAGAAACTAGAAGCAACCAACTACATCTGACATCAATGGAATACATCTGACAATACAGCAACAACAACTCTCTCTTTAGCCAGCATACCAAATCATCAAATGCCTGAGACAATGAAACAACAAAACATGAGCTATCAACTGAAAAAAAAATACATTCATGTTGTCGAAATAAAATTTAGGAGAGTGAAACGAGAGAGACTGGTATAAAAGGTGGAAAGAGAGAAAAAGAGAATAACAGAGGTAAAAAGAGAAATAATAGATAGATAAAAACAGATAAATAGAGAGAGAGGGGGGGGGAGAGAAAGAAAAGATAAAGAAAGGGAGAGATAACAGATGCAACAAAACTTGCATAAAAACAATTATCAATCAAAACCTGTGTATACATTTTTGCCTCAAACATACCTTACACGGCGTATCAATTATTTTATAAATTATTCTTGTCATCTTAAGTTCAGGTTGCGTGCGTGCATACATGCATGTGTGTGTGTGTGGGTGTGTTTGTGTGTGTTTGTGTGTGGTGTGTTGGTGTTTTTATTATATTATAATGGAAATCTAGTAACTAAATGAAATATTTTTCCAAAAATTGATCATAACAAATATGAAACAATATTCAAATTCTTTTTTTACAAATTTTATTACAAAAAATAAATTAATTTTTTATAGTTATAAAAATAATAATCATTGTTTAAATAAATTTTGAAATGGAAAATGGAAAGGTTGTTCAAACAATGTGAGGTTGCATTATTCAGTTCAATAATTTATTCCTAAAACATCTATAAAGAAGGAATAATAACTTTAATAACAGTTATACAAGTAGTAACAATCAGGATAGCAATAAAATATTGAACCCGAAAACTTTAAAAATTTCTTAAAAAATTTAAATAATCATAATGAAAAACTTAATCTTTTATTAAAATAGAAAAGCAATAAATACTTTTTCCACAATTAAATAAATCATCTAGACGTCGATATGATATATGGAGACCTTATTCACAACTGCGGTACACTGTCCTCTTCTTCTTATTGTTATTGTGGATGATGAATTAATCTCACAGCCTACCTAGCACACACGTTCCCGTTCCATCAGTTGCATGCCTCAGGCTCTAACTCTCTCTGTTTTTTTACTCCACATCTATCCAACTATTTCTCCGTTCATTTTTTTATTCATTTATTCACTCATTCAGCTATTTATTTGTTACTTTGTTCATTCATTCATCTATTCATTTATTTATCTTTCCATCCATCTATTAATTCGTTTCAATATTTATCTGACTATCAGAAGTATTCCTCTAACTGCCTATTATTAAATTCGTCCGTCTTTTCGTATGCCTATGTATTATTGATAATTCTAATATCACGTGCGCGCGCACGTGTGTGTGTATGTTTGTATGTGTTGTGCGCGCGTGTGTGCGTGCGAGAGTGCGTGTGTTATCGGTGTGTGCGCGCCTATAGTTTGTCATGTATCATTAAAAATAATGACAACCAAACAAATACGTATTGAAAAGCCTTCAAATCATGTCAGAAAGTTGACTGCCAGGTTCAGAAAACAACTCTAATTTCGTTTCGTTATAACTGCCAACATTTAATTTCGTTTCGCTATTGCGTCTAACGTACAATTTCGTTACGCTGTGACATCCAACATTTAATTTCGTTTCGATATTAAACTTTACGTTCAATTGTGTTTTGTGGTAACTGAAACATTAAATGTATCTTCCGTTTAGCTGTTAACTTTTTCATTTTATAAAAATTTGTTGAAACATTTTTCTACCTACTTTAGCAAATTGATATAACTTATACTGTCGGAACAACAACGCAACCGACATTCTTTTGTAAAATTATCACAAAATAATGTCGGTTGCTTTGGATTTAAAATCTCAACATATTTTTAATAACAATATTTCAACTCTAATATAAAGACGTAATTTAATTTTTTTTTACATGAAAAAAAATTATTAAAAACTTTTCATAACTGACGTAACTGATTGAAATAGAGTCAACATTTAAATGTTTTTTGCTCAATTATTCATTCAAGACATTTTTCTACTATAAAAATTTGTTTGTTCAAGAACATCTAATTCATTTTTTTTTCATTGCACTGAATATTTCCTTGCACCAACAATTTTGTTGAGCCTTCTCTTGTTGAAGATTCACAAAGCGCTGTCGAATAATAATATTATGTTTTGCTGAAGTTGCTTGTGGTCTGTGTCTGTATGTATGTTCGTATGTGTGTCGCTTTATATACGCACATATGTTTGTGTGCTTCTATGTCTTGTATCTAAAGTATCTAAAGATGCGTGCATCACTAAATGTGTATAACTGTGTGTGTGTTTTTGTCAGTTTGTATGCGTGGATATGTATGTATGTGTGTGTGTGCGCGCGCGCGCGACTGAGTGTGTTCATGTTGCAATGTGCGTCAGAGTGGGTTCGCATAACCGAGCCATGCATAAACATGCATTTGCAAATCGTACTTACATTTTCCGTTCGGGCGAATGTCGTGCGTGAGCATTTATTATTTATATTTCGATCGATATGAGGAGCAAATCTGCGAATCAAAATTTTAGATTAAACGGGATATCGACGTTGTCGTTGCTGTTTGTTGTTCTAGTTGTTACTCTTGTTGTTTTTGTTGTTTCTGGTGCTGCTGTAACTGTTGTTCTTGAAGTGCAGTTAGTGTTTGAGTTGTTGTATCTAGTTGTGACCGCCAGATGTGTGACCTTCGTGTACGTGACCTTCACGTTTCATATTTCAGGGGGCAGGGATATTTTTCATTTTGTCGAGTTAGGGTTATTAATGCGATGTGACACTGCGAATATTGTGGCATATTGTTGCTAATGCGTTTTGATTTATTGCCGGGTTAGGCTAGTTGTCTTGATTTGCCACATACATGTTATATTATTATTGTCATACGCTAGAATATGACGTTCTATAATTTGTATCACTTTATTAAATAGAAATAGGAAATTAATACTACATTTTAAAACATAATTTTTTCAATCAATCAATTTCTGAAAGATGAAAATGTCATGTTTGTTTGGTTGATTGAATGAACTTCACAGAAGATTAGTCTTGAAAAGCAGAATGATGCTGTACTTAAAAGAAAGGATGAGGAGCAGTTGGGGTTTGGTATGAATTCTAACTAGGTCACTACTAACTAAGTCACTACTAAATAGGTCACCACTAACTAGGTCGCCAACAACTAGGTCGTTTTGAAAGATTTTTGTTTTTAAAAAAGCAAAGTAATTTAGACAATTTTTGGACATAAAATTCACTTTCATTCTTGCTTCTTGCTAAATTTCATAGTTGAAGGTAATTTTTCAAATTTAAACAGTTACCATCCAATTTTTCTTTATTGATTTTGCAAATTTAATTCTGTTTTCTAACCATCATCCACTAAAATTCAAATTTTTTTACTTAGTGGTGTCATAGCTCTTCAAATGTTTTAAAATGAAAAAAATTAAACTTCAAACGCAAAAAAATTAATTTCCAGAACAAAAAATTATTGAAAGGGAATATTTTTAAATGAAGAGCACGGAAATAATTGGAATAAAAAGTTTACGATAGGCCAACACTTAAACTACTTTCCTCGAACCCCGGGGGAGCCATTAAAACTCAGCTTCCTAATGCTCTAAAGTTGAACTGCGGTTTTCAGGCTGGTTCGAGCTTTAACTGAAAAAAATTTTATTATGCGGGAAAATTTAAAAATTCTGTTTGGTTTTTTGTGTAAAAATTTTTGTTTTAAAATGGTAGGATACAAATTATTTACTACTTAAAACAACGCAGTTATTAATTTTAAAAATTCTGCAAGATCTTACAATAATCTCACAATTTGGAAATGATCAAAAACTTGAACAAGCATGGCTAACAATAAATCATTATGAGGAACAATGATGGTTAAGACTTTACGTACCATTAACAACAACTCTGATATCTTTAAAGTAAAAATATAATGAATAAAAATATTAGAAAATAAAACATAACAAATAAATATGAATAAAGATGACGTTAACGCAAAATTATTTAAAAAAAAACAAACTTGCAATTAGTTTCAAACGCAGGTGAGTATAATTACTGAATCTATCATCAAGTTTTTTCTTCACTTCAATAATAATGTACGTCATCACTCTAGGCATGAATTTCACTCTCTTCTACATTTTAAAAAAAATGTTCTCAAAACTTAATCACAAACGAAAAAAACTTCATCGCAAAATACTCAAAAATTTGAAAATAAAATAAGAAGTGGTAAAAAAAAAAATGGATATTGAGGAAAGAAAAAAGAAAATAAAAAGATAAAAATGTCAGCTGAAAAAAATTTTAAAAGCTTATAAATTATATATATTTTTTGTCCAATCATTTCAAATTGTCAATTTTATAATAAACAACTTGTTCACTTAGTATTGCCATGAACGGACATCTATATAATATACTAGATTAGAATCTCGTTGCATTTGATCTATGTCATTTCGGTGCATTGATATAGCGCTTTATTATTAGAAAAATCTTAATCTCAATTAGAAATTAATCACATATTTTCTCAGCAGTTGGTTCATTATTTAAAAGGATCGCTAACGTAAAACTATTTAATGCTTTATGCAGTGCAAGCTTCACTACATATTTTGTGACAACTCCTCATACGATTGCACCAGTCAAAATAAAAAAAAAAACGGTGACAACGGAACAATAAGAACTTCTGTGTTGTCAACAATAATAAAATCCGGGTTCAAATTATCGGCCAAAAACATCAAGAACAACATCAACATTAACATCACCAACATCAAAAAGAACAGCAAACTCCACAACTTGATCAATCCACCATCACAACGAACAGAGTGGCCCAACAGCAAAGTACATCGCACTGAGGTTAACAAGAGGCCTTCCTCCAACGCAAATTTTGTTCATTAAAAGTGTAAACAACTTATACGCACACACAACACACGCGCGCGCACACGCACAAACACAGGCAAGCCAAAACGTTAAACACACTAATTCTAACACTCTCCTGTTAATGCTCAATAAAGCATCACACACCCATATTACATACAATTTTCAAAAACACAAAACACACACGTACATCACGTACACATACACTTCACATACAAACATACACCACATACTTAATACATACAGACATACACACACACACTTATATATATATATATATATATATATATATATAATCAACACACACACAAAAGTATACACCACACCACATATTAGTACGCACATGAGCCAAGATGTACAACACAACCAACAGACTAACATAACAGAGCCTTGTAAACAATTTCAGTGCGGGCAAACAACCTCTTGAAACGTACCAAGAGGCGACAACAACGAACGTAATTAACTATTGAGAGTAGATTGGGAAAATGGTAGTTAATAATAATTAGGATAATAATTTAGTAAAATAATTAGTAACAGAAAAATGATTAACTGTTAAAAGAAGTTTATTAAAAAATCATTAAAAACTTCTTTAAATACACTATGTGGTTTTAGTCATCAGTTAAATTCATTATAACAGAACATAAATCTTACATTAGTGGTGCTAAAATATCGTTAGGTTAATAAATAAAAAAAAATTGTACCGCCAACAACAGCACAACTCCAACAACATTTAAATGGCATGTAGTAATTCAGCGGGATTGTAATGATGCTCTGAGACTTGAAATTTGTCACGATGGTGTGGTGGTTGCTGCTCCAGAACATGTTGAATGCATATATTCTCAGTTGTTTGTCTGTTTGCTCGTTTGTTTGTCCGTTCTTTTGTTCGTTCGTTCGTTTGTTTGTTTGTTTCGCTGTTGTTGTTAGTTGTTGTTGCGTTATTGCTGCCAGATCAAATGCCAGGTACAGTTAATAAAAAAACTAAGAAATTGATGTGAATGATGGCCACACACACAAACACATACACACACACAGACAAACACAAACACATACACACACACATATATAAATATATGCATACATATATATTTATACATATATATATACGTATATATATATATATATATATGTATGTATATATACATACACACATACATGCATGACTAGTTGCGTAGACTAGTCAATCTCATCTATTAATTGATTGAATACGTGATTTATGCATTCGGGGATTGAGAAATTTAAGCAACTGTAAAATATTTTTCATCCAGAAGTTCATGTGCATGTAGCTCGCATATATATTACATAATTCGCTTTACCCCGCTATGTGTGAATGCTGTTGGAAAATAGAAGCAAGCCA
Source organism: Helobdella robusta (assembly GCF_000326865.2). Lineage (NCBI taxonomy): Eukaryota > Metazoa > Annelida > Clitellata > Rhynchobdellida > Glossiphoniidae > Helobdella > Helobdella robusta. The sequence continues at coordinate 555,096 of NW_008704589.1, read as the reverse complement.
CTTTGACAGAAAGAGCGATTCTTCTCTTCGTACATGCCAGTCTCAAGCCTGTCTGAAGTGGGTATTGTGAGTTGGAGTAAAAGTTGGATTAGTACCTGACAACAAATTTATGTTAATGGAATCCTAAACCTAGTATGTACGTACATGCATAATGTGTGCGTGTGCAACTAAGCCAACATGGGGCTTTCGTCAACAAACCCTGGAACGAACACTGGGCTGTTCCGCCTATTTAAACGCATACAATATATATATAAGTATATATAAGTATATAAGTACGTTACCTTATTTAACTTCGTTTTAATTATTTAATTATCAATTTCATTTTTATGTTTATTCCTTTATTTAACCTTGTTTTAAAGATACGTTTCATATGTTTTTTTTAAATCTTTTAAACCTTTTTAAATTGTTTCACACCATTGTTAAAACCCAATAAAATTTCAATATTTACTTTAATATTATTTTAATAATCTTAATTTAATTTCATCTTAAAATATTAAATCCAGCTCCGACGATGGCTAAATAGCCGAAACAGCGCTGTCAGCTGACACTTACAACATTAATTAAATTATGACATTAAATAAATAGGAGTATAAAAATTTACGTCGTATTGAAGTTGTCTTTAAAAAACTACTAAATGCAGAATGGGCATATAAATTTAACGATATATGCATATAAAAGAGTGCATATAAACGTGTATGATGATATATATATATATATATATATATATATATAAATAAATATAGGCTACGATGTTTATACATACAAACACCATACAAACACACGCACACAAACATTTAGAGGCACATGATTTATGGATAGATGTGGTAGTGTTTGTCTGTATGTTCGTGACAGTCTTATAAAGTTGATTAATGAAGATGATCATATGATAGCTAGTTGTAAATTTATATAACTGTAACGTGTAATGTGTGTGTGTGTGTGTGTGTGTGTGTGTGTGTGTGTGTGTGTGTGTGTGTGTGTGTGTGTGTGTGTGTGTGTGTGTGGTGAGGGAGTGTATAAGTTTATATATATATATTTTTTAGAAGAGAACTCCATTCAATTTTCAAGACTACAAAACATCTTGCCTGGACATTTTTAAAACTTTCGATTAAATACTTCCAGCCCTTTATGGGGGATTTGGTGTGATGTTCGAGATATTTCGATTTCTGTCAACGAATTGTTAATAAGTTCAACTAGCTTGTTCGCTCGCTTGTTACTTTTATGAAATATTTTATCCATCATAAAACTTCCTCTATAAAATATTCAGCTAATAGAGTTTTTCATTTAACGCTTAAATTCGTCGTATGTTGAATCAGTTAGAACCGCCAGTCGCGGGCTATACATCTGATCCTCAAGAAAGGATCGACCCAAAAAATATGCTTAGCTATAGAAACCACTGGTTACACGTGATTTAAACATTGAGCCTATTTGTTAAAAGAACTTCGTGTCATTGTTTTCTTAATTACAGTTTGGTGATTTTGCTTTCTTACAACTGCTTCGTTTATTACTTTAATCAATGTTAATATACTTAACATACAGGCTTCAACTATGAGCTTTATTAACCGAGGAACTTAATTAATATGGAAAAATCTGATTTTAGATCTTTTATTGTTCTTTCTTCTGAAGCGTTATAGACGTTTTTTTATGATTTATTTAGTTTCAAATAAGTTTTTAATTAAAATTGCCATGAAATGTTTCACTGCAAGATTGGCAGCGCAACATTTAATCTCTGAAGTTTCATTCAATTGCACACCATTCCTGAAAAAAATTTCAAAATAGGCTGGTCGCGTTTGATTTTGTTGAAGATGACTTTTCGATACATAAATTTAAATAAACTGTAATAATAATAGAACAAATTATAAATTTGGCAAATGAAAAAAATTATTATTGAAAGTATGAAATATCAAATTTTGACTTACAAATAAATACAGGAGCACTACGTAACACAGGAAAAACATTTTTTGTGTATGCTTCTATGTAAGTGTAAGTATACCTGCATGTTTAGGTACATTTCTGCATGTTGGTGTTTTTAGATCGGGGAGTTGTTTGTGAAAGTCTGACTGCTAAACAAACACGTTAAAACTCGGATTACTTGATTTTCATACAAACACTTAAATAATATCACGGACCGGCTAAGGTTCATTAATTTTTGGTGGATTATACGCTAAATGAAGTAACTGCGTGCGTACGTGTAAACATGTGCGTGTGTGCTTTCATTAAACGCACGCATGTATACATGAGTAGAAGGCCACTTAAGAAAGCCGATGCACAAAACTAATTGAAGATTTCAGTGCTTTCGAGCGGCAAACTCGAATTGTTTGCTTTTCGTTTTTCATTCACTTGGTCCACACCACACCACCGACGCCACATCACACAACCAAAGCTACACCATCGACGCCACACCAGACCAGACCAAACCACATTGTGTAGAGGAGCATTTGAAGTACACCACTCACATCGTTAACGCTGTTGGGTTAGCCGCATTCTTCCCTGTTGCAAGTAGCAAAAAATAGAAAGATGGACTGGACTGATTGGGAGAAAATGTGAGATGGAATGTTTTTTTTTGAAAGAAATTATTGCGCCTTTTTGCCACGGGTGCGGAGCTACTTTCGTGAATTAAAAAATTCTGTAATGCACTTTACAACTTGCACTGTTTCTGAAACGAGTCGTGTTGATAGCAGCGGCGCACTGAAAAAATTATCACAAAGAAAAAAACGTGAAACTATAAATTTTTAAGCAAATAACGTCATTTTAAAAAACCAATTTTAAAAAATTTACACTAACAGACAATAAGAATTTGCATAAAAATCAGTTCATTTAATTAAGAACCTACTAAAAAATACCTTAAACTTATAAAAACTAGGTGGACACTCGTCGTATTGAGGCGTTGAAAGTATGGAAGGTGCTTGTTATAATAATGCATCGCGTGTTTCACGTAAGATTTACAGTATATGATGCTGGCTGGCCGTTTTAATTAGCTTCCTCGAGGAGGTCTGTAGATGAGTGGGACGTGACGTAGGATGGTCAAAAATAAGAAGAAGGAATAGAAAGATAGAAAGAAAAAGAGAGAGAAAAAGAGGGAAAAGTGAGAGGGAGGGAAAGAGTGTGTGTGTGAAAGTGTCTGGAGCTGGTATTGCTGTGACCTGATTCGATGGCACGGATAATCCTCGCCTATAACATACAATGTGTGTTGCCTTGTTTCACGTGTATGATTTTGTATGTATGTGTTTGCTGTTGTTGCTGGAAAATGTTGATGAGAGAATTGTAGTAAACAAAAAAACGAACAAATGCATGAATAAATGAATAAATTAATATATGAATAAATGAATAAAAATAACTAACCAATGATTGAGGTGATTAGGATAAATGAATTCAACGTGCGGCAAACGTTCAATTGAACGAACATCTGACAACAATGTATGTTGTTGTGGGATTTGTTGATGTCTTTCTTGTTGTTTTTGTTGCTCTGGATGTTGTTATTATCGATGTTTTTGTTGCTGATATCGATGTTGTTGTTGCAGATGTTGATGTTGTTGTTGCAGATGTTGATGTTGTTGTTGCAAATGTTGGTGTTGGTATTGATGTAATTGTTTTTGTTGATGTCTTTGCGATTGTTGAAGTCGTCGTCACCGTCAATGTTGTCGCTGTCGTCAAAGTTGTTTTTTATATCGTTGTAGCTGATCGTTGTAGTTGTTGCTGCTTTGATGTTGATGTTTTTTTTCTTCAGATAGGCGTCTATGATGTTACTGGGCTAAAGAATTGCTGTTACACGAATCGACTTTTTCTCCAATTTAAAATAGTGTTTCATCAGTGTACGGAAATAAAGTAACGTTACTATTCACATTATTTATTCTAACAATAATAATAATAATATTATTATTATTATTATTATTATCGTTTTTATGCTGTTGTTGTCGATGTTATTATTATTGTTGTATTTGCTGTTGAAGTAATTATCAATAGTACATTCAATTATTTTGATGGATATGAGAATGCAGTTTTGTTGATTGAATGAAGCTTCAATGAGCAGCTAACTAACTACCGGCCATTTATAGAGAATAACTCTACTGAGTGATGACGTTGTTTTTCTTACTCCTATTTTCTGCTATGTCTTGGGAGAATTTCCAACTAAGATTTATCTAAAACGTGGTGTTGTGGATGTTGTTACGTCTTTTGTTGTTGTTGTTGCGTCTGTTGTTGGTGGTGGTGTTGATTTTGTTGTTTTTGTTACTATATCGGCAGCACTTATTGATGATTTTGATGTGTTTAAATTTGTTAGACATTCCAGTAGCGTCGTTAAGATGTTCATTCATATTGATTGCGTTTGTGAAAATGTAGTTGTTGTTGTTTGTCGTCGTCGTCGTTGTTGTTGCTGTTGTTGCTGATGATAATGTTGTTTTTCTTTTTTCGTTGTCGTTGATGTTATTGGTGTTAATGTTGGCATTGCTGTTTTTATGCAGAAATTATTGTAGTTGCTTCTGTTAAATAATGATTTCATGCGGTTGAAATGTTCATGTGGCTACGACATTACAAGACAATCAGCCATATACATTTACATTGTTGTTGTTTAACATTTATTTTGAAGTATTTATGAAAATGATTACTTTTTATTTTAAAAAAAAAAATCTTTTCACAATCTGCTAACTAACAAAAAAACTTGCATAAAATTTGCATTACTCTGATAACGGTTTCATCATGATCTTCTTGAATTAATTGTTTTCAATAAACATGTTAAATGTATTTTGTAACGCCATAACAACTCTTTGTATGTGCTCTGCTTGTGTTAGTTTGTATAACAAATACAACCACAAGATGAAATTTAACTCTGATATAACAACCCATACGTACAAACATCACAACAACTTATAAAAAATAATAACCAAAATGACAAAAAAAGCCACACAAAAAGCTACAAAAAAGAACTTAACACACATATATAAATATACACAATATACACACAAACAACATACCAACAACAAAAACATACAAAAATACATACATACAAAAAAATACAAACATTCATACAAAAACATACAAAAAACATACACGCATACGTAACTAACCACAAATTGCTGTTGAATTGAAGAATGGTGCTAATAAATTGCATCAGGCATACGTACAAGGAAAAATAAGCACAGTGACATAAACATCTCGGCATACAACATCGCGACATAAACATTTGAATGTGAACATGTGTTATAAACATATAGCACGATGGTTATTAGTATAGAGCCTATGTGAGGCAAACATGCCAACATGTTATATTGGAGCACGAACATTATAGCATAAACCTTTTTTTTTAATTCAGAATTGTTGCATCCAAGCAACATAACGTAAACATATACATCACAACGTGTTACAAACAAACAAATAAGCAAACAAACGAACGAATGAATGAACAAGCGAACAACAAACGAACAAACAAACGGACAATTAAACGAAAAAAATGCAAGACAAATTTTGTAAAATTTTTTTTTAAAGTTAATAAAATTCAACGTTATTATTAATAATAAATCATTTTTGCTGCTACTCAAACAAAACTAAAATTTAGAAAAATACTGACTAGTTTTTCAAAAAGTCACCTAAAATATGATTTAAATAAAAAAAAACATTAAAACCGTCTCCGAAAAAACTATTTTCAAATAAAAAATATATATATATAAATTTTGTTATTCTAAAACCATTTTCATATAAAAAAAAAAGATAAAAAAATGTTGTCACTCAAAAACTTTTACTGAACGAAAGAGTCATTCTTCAGACGGCGGTGTGCACGCATGGAGCACGTATTTTTCCCATTTAGTATCATAATATAATGATCATATCTGCCCTTTTTCTCTCTCACAGCGAAAAAAAACAAAGACCAAGAACTCATGGTACTAACATCTGAAGCAGCATTGCTTTAATGCCTTTTGAATAGTTCTATATAACGAAATACTTTCAAGAAATAACCTAATGTCTCTGTAACGTAACCATTTTTCAAACCAATGTGTAAAGCTAACTATGCACATTATTAGTATTAACTATTCAGAAAGAAAATAAAGTCACCAGCCGAAACTGAACATTAATGACGAAATAAAGAGATTAATAAATGCAAGTAATTAACATGTTAACAGAACATATATGGAATACAAGAACGAATCAGAAGCAAATTGTTATACAAACCAAATACAAAATAACATAGATCATAAATATAAGAATCTTGCTACAACAATTAACAACCACAATGCACCAACCACAGTACAACAACATTGAAAGAGACCAACACCACCAACTTAAACGTCGTCATTTTTTTTGGGTAGTGTTACTCCCTAGTTGTTATTCCTAGTAACCGCCAAGCATGCATTATTAAGAGGACATCTATTAAAGCTACTTTCTGGGTTTATTCAATATTGAGCTAACTGCTGTTCATAATTTCATTTGGTTTAGCACCCTTAAAAAAACATATATTTATTAAGGATCTTTTAAATGGGTTGTCATTTTAGCGCATACAATAAAAAACATCACAAGAGGAAAATTTCTTTATTTTATGAAAAAAAGCTAAATTTTAGCGTTTATCGAATAATAATATAGAGTCTGTTAAAAATTGCATTGATGTATACGTGGCTGGGAGCACACAGAAAAAAATAATGCATTTGCCTTAGTCGCAAGATACAGCACGTATCGCATTGTCAGTTGGAATATGAAATATATTTGCCTTGCTATGCGTCTGTCAATGTTTGCCATGTGTGCCCAGAATAAATTCAAATGATTTCAAATTTAGCGCTAAATAATTCAAGAAAAATTTTGTTTCATTTGAGAAGATAGGAAATGCATTTGATATGAAAGCTAAAAATAACGAATTCGCTTTGAAATTTGAGAATGATTTTTGTTAGATTATTTTGTTTTGTTTGGTGTTTATGTGGATGTTATTAACTATTAAAATGCTAAATAGTTCAGTGTTTTTCAATTGGTCAATAATATTTTTTGTCATTTAATATGAATTTTTGCATAGCTGTGCTAATAGAATTTGGTTTGAGATGAAACAGAAAGCGGGCTGAACCAAAAAGTAGTGCTTATAACTTATTAATATTTTGAGTTGACGTTGATGATATGAAACAACAACACATTACATCGTCTACCTACATCTATTGGAATTTTAACAAAATTATGCAAAATTTATGAAAATGTTATAAATTGATTTTTTTTTATTTTCGAATAAATTTCTTAAAACTTCTAAAAAAACTAATTATTGTAACTTTTTAAAAACAAGCCAAAATCTTGAAAAGTTTAAACCGATTCATAGATAATTGAAATTTTCCAGAATTAAATATGATGAAAATAGAAAAAGAAAATACCAAAATCTGTCTTACGAGATAGCAAAGATTTCATCATAGCAATCGTTATTGCGAAACTTCTGCATTGGTTCACCACGCGATCGCATACTTTCTTGTGTCATTCGTTCGAAGTTTTAACAGACCTTATTATATAAGTTTGGTCATTTAAAAAAATTTTAATTCTTCCATTTATTTGTATTTTTTATTTTATTTTATTATAGTAATTGTTATTTATTATTCTATTTTAATTATCATTTTATGGCATCGCTAAGGTTAATTAGTAAAATTTCAGACCACTTTTAATTAATATTAAGAACAGTTTGCACGAGGCAATGAGATGATATGAAACAACAACACATGACAACAACAATAATAACAACAACAACAATGAAAACGGCAATAACAACACAACAACAACAACAACAATGAAAACAGCAATAACAACATAACAACAACACAACAACAACGATGACAGCAATGTGGGTATCATTACATCAATTCAACACCGAAATGAACTCGATAATTAAATTTCTAAATGAATTGAAATCGGCGCTAACCTGATTAAGCGATTAAGTTTGTTTTAAAATTGAAAACAAATTGATTAAATGTTGATATAATTAAATTTAACGACAAATAAACTATTTTAATTTTTATAAATATTATCACTAATGAAAAAGTTCACTATGCAATATTTAACTTTATTATAACATGTTTGTAACGTACCTACACGTTGCTAGCAAATAGTTTAAATATTAACACTACAAACCATGCAATATTGTATAGAATATTATTATTATAATGTTAATGGTTTAATAATTAACAAACTGCTAAAAAACCAACTAAAAATTAATCAAAATGTCTTTACATTATTACATATTTGAAAACAACAATAAATAAATAGATATGGAAAACTTGAAAGAATGCTACAGACACAGGCAAAGAGTATTGTTGCATTGCAAAGCACGGGATGGGTGCACACTGCATGGCCAAACAATAACTATGAGTGGAAAGCTTTTTAAGAAGGTTACAAGAAACGCCTGCCTGCATCTGCACCACTGATATCCAGCTGCATATGCGTTACGTGCGCATTTATAAGACGCATACATGTGTATGCGTTTGTATTTTGTATATATTTATGTAATTGCATGTGTGTTTGTGTGTTTGTGCATACACATACACTATATTTTATATATACATGTACGTGTGTGTGTGTGTGTGTGTGTGTGTGTGTGTGTGTGTGTGTGTGTGTGTGTGTGTGTGTGTGTGTGTGTGTGCGTGTACGTGTGACTTTTTAAAACTTGGATTGTACTAAAACTTTGTATATTTTAATTAGTTACTTCTGTATTTTTCAACTTTGAGTTTAGTTATTATGACGTTAATAATTTTGTCGTCTTTATAATTTTAAAAAGTTGAAAAATTCAACATAATTAGCATCATCGGTAAAAAAAAGAGTCACGACTAAAACGTAAAAAAAATTACAAAAAAATGTTTCTTTGACATCCATAGCAAATGCAACAACAACAAAGGTTGCGATACCAACAACTAAGAACATTGTAAACATCATCACTAATAGCATACATCTACATAACATCTGTAACGGTTGTAATGATTGTAAGATTTAAAACAGCAACAACAAATACGACGACAGACTCATTATCATTCTTAACAACAACAACGTTGACGACGACAACAACAACAACTAATTTACTCCAATATGCAAAAAACAACAACATCAGTAAGCTCATCGGCTACTACGACAACATCAAATAAACACAATCAATAGCAAAACGTCAACCACAACACCAATTACAACATCAATTACAGCAACATCAACATAAAAAGTATCAACAAAAACAGCAGCAACAACATCAAAATCATGAACAAAAACAGCAACAACGACAAAACCATCAACAACAACAACAAAACCATTAACATCAACAAAAACAGCAGCAACTGCAACAACTGCAAAACCATCAACAACAACTACAACATCAGCCGCAACAAAAACAGTAGCAGCTGCCGCAACAACAACAAAAGCAGCAAACATCAACCCCAATAAAGCATCATCAGCAAGCAGAACACGAGCACTACATCAGAGACACTGACACCATAAATAACTCTGTCACCCAATTTTTTCTAACAACATTTCAACATTCAACAACAACAACAACAAAGTCGCACAACAATGTTGCTACAACATTTTTATAAAATTTAGCAAAAACTCAACATTACAACAGCATTTCAACACGAACATTCAACAGAACAAAATTACATTAGCAACATTTCAATAACATTTCAACAATATACCATTACATCATTACAGCAGCTTAAAATTTTATTAATAACATACAGCGCAATTCAACAACAAAACATCAACATTCATCAACTTGTTTTTTCAACAACATTTAACAACAGCGTTGAACAACATCTTTACAGCAACAACATTCTACAACAACTACATTCCAGCAACAACATTCTACAACAACTACATTCCAACAACATACAACAACAATAACACTGCAACACAAAAATGTTGCCTCTTCTACTGCAACAATTTGCAATTATTTTAAGAGCGCTTCAATCTTCCAATACAGTCTAATATTTACACTAAACTATGTTTGTAATTCTCCTATGTCTGAAAAAATTGATTGCGCGTGTGAATGAATGAAGAAACCAGGGAGCGAGAGGACATGCAACTGAATGAGTGAGTGAGTGAGTGAGTGAGTGAGTGAGTGAGTGAGTGAGTGAGTGAGTGAGTGAGTGAGTGAGTGAGTGAGTGAGTGAGTGAGTGAGTGAGTGAGTGAGTGAGTGAGTGAGTGAGTGAGTGAGTGAGTGAGTGAGTGAGTGAGTGAGTGAGTGAGTGAGTGAGTGAGTGAGTGAGTGAGTGAGTGAGTGAGTGAGTGAGTGAATTTTTAATTTAATTTTCATTCAAATCTCTCAGGTATTTCTGGATCGAGGTATTTACGTCAGCAACTTTTAATGGAACACCATCGTAGTTCTTGGAATGATGTTTCTTACTTTTTCACACTCCTATTTTGAAATAAAGCACAAAGTACTGAAAATTGAAATATCACCCAAGAACACCACCATTAATGTAATTAAATTACACGCTTGTCCCGAACAACTCTAGACAAAACGATTAACAATGTTTTCTACAATAAATAATTATTAAATCAATTAAATTATCTTTCATTAAGAATAACATTTTTCAACCTAATTTCATTTCGGCATTATCCGAGCTTACCAGCAAGTAACGCATCTCCATCCCGACAAACGAGAACAAATGATCAGTAATATACAAATAAGAATTCTAAAAACGTTTAAAAGTTAAATTAAGTTTCAATCCGGTCGTTCAATCAATCTTACTTTAAATTTCTTGAGTATGCCACGTGAGCGATGACATACTAGCTGTCTGTCTGTCGGTCTGTATGTCTGTCTGTGAGTGTGCTTCTGCGTGTCTCTCTGCGTGTCTCTCTTTATGTCTGTTTGTCTTTCTTCTGCGCATGTCTCTTCCATCTCTTCCATCCCTCCCCATCCAACCTTACACGTCAAAGCAAAGACATTCAAATCAACGCTTGCAATGTGCCGCACATTAACAAACACACAAAAACACAACACCAACACACATACACACACCAACACACATACACACACCAACACACATACACCACAAAAACACACCAACACACATACACCAACACACATACACCAACACACACCAACATACACACACCTCAAACACACATACACAACAAACACAGCAACACACATACACTAATATGAAGGATATGTTAATAAATTCAAATGAAACATCATAAATGAGTTTGAAAATCAGCAAGAGATAAACAAACAACATATCAGATCAAAATGAGTTTGTGTGTGTCTGTGTTTGTGTGTGTATGTGTGTCTCTGTCTGTTTCTCTGTTTTGTCTGTCTGTTTGTGTGCATAGATTTTTGTGAGTTTGTTATCACTGGCTTAAATGTTTTTAATATATTCATACATACATACATACATACAAAAAGACCACTGGACAATACAAACTCAAAAAACATACCGCCACATCCATACAAACAAACGGAGAACAGGCACAAAAACAACTCGAACGCACGCAAACAAACTCAAAATCACATTTGCGTACGTTTAAACAAAAAAATCTTTCAGGTTGTATTTTCTTTTTAATTAATTTCATCCTCGTGCAGACCAGCCGACAAACGCTCATTCATTCATTCTTTCATTCAATTATTTTTTCATTCATTTATTTGGTCATTTTTTCTTCCGTCCAATTATTTTTACATTCATTCGTTCGTTCGTTCATTCATTCATTCATTCATTCAATCATTCAATCATTCATTCATTTATTCATTCAATCAATCATTCATTCATTCATTCATTCATTCACTCACTCACTCACTCACTCATTCATTCATTCATCCATTCGTTCACTCATTCGTTCGTTCTTTTATTTCTTTTTTACATGTTCTTTGTTCACCTTTTCGTTGTTTTATTTGAATTTTTCATATTTTTATTCATTTAATGCTTAATTCCAGCTTTGTAGCTTAATTTTATAGTCGTACATTGCATATTGTTGGTGCTGGTGGCCAGTTGTACCTGGTACATGCCACTGTCTGCTATGATGATCTGTCGTACGTTTATGTGTGTGTGTGTGTGTGTGTTTGCGAGCGTATGCGTGCGTGCGTGCGTGTACGCATGTGCGTGTTTGTGTGAGTGTGTGCGTGCGACTTAAGATGTACATGTGTGGCGCGCAATAGAAGATGTGGCGATTAAAAATGACGCATCTGTCTTGCAGTGGTCGTGTTTAATTTGAAAGAAAGTGGTTCCCGCCTAGAAGGAGCAAAGCGGGCATGGTGCATTAATTCACAATTTAAGTAATTCACCGTTGTCAATGATATTTTGAGTTACGTAAGAAAAGAAAAAGCAGTTACGCTATAATAGTTTTGTGTGTGCGTGTGCGCGCGTATGTGTACATGCATATGTTTATGTATGTGTGTATGTATGTATTGTGTATATGTATGTGTTTGTGTGTATATGCAATTATATATATATATTTATATATATTTATATATATGTTTTATGTGTTTAGAATTCTTTTGTGTGTGTTGTCATTGTGTCAGCAGTTTGTTTGTAGACGCCAGCAGGTATCTTGAATGGTTCCGAGGCGTATTTATTACGTACGTGTGCATCTTCTCTGTTAATTAATTTATCAATCAATTAATTAACTAATTAATTGATTATTTAATCAATCAATCGATCGATCAATAGTTTTATCAAATTAAAGCCATTTTTAGTTTTTAACTATAAAAAGATAAATAGCAAGAAAGCAATTGAATAGATTTGATTGTACAACGTTCCATTGATTCCCAACTTTCGAAAAATATCGAATTAGATAAAAAATAAATAATAAAATACAAATGTGAAGAAGAAAAAGAAGAAGAAGTAGAATAATAATAAGAAGAAGAAAAAAAAGAAGAAAACGTAGAAGAAAAATATAAATACCAAGAATAAGAATAAGAAAAATAATAAATATTACATACATACGTGTAGTTGTAGAAGTAACGACCATCATGTCAATACTTTTTACAGCAACAATGTGGACCATCAAATCTTACGCTAGCAATAAAACGAAAATTATACTACCAATAATAGTAATAATAAAATCAAATTTACAATAATACCAATAAATAATAGTAATAACGGTAATATTAATATGTTTTCTTTACTGTTATGCAAGTTGCAGCAGCAGCAGTAGTAGTAGTAGTAGCGGCAGTAGTGTAGTAGTACTAAGTCGCTATCATTATAAATCAGCATCAAAACGTTCTTCCATAAAAGGGTTTAAGAGAATGTGATGAAAATTAAATAGGCATTTGTCCTGCTTGCTTTGTCTTCGATGTGCTGTTATATTTTTTTCTTTGTTTACTTATGCATGTCTTCAGTGAAGTTTTAATAGATGGATTGTTTAATTTAGACTTTGATTTAAGCATTATTTTAAATCAATGCAAATATTATTACTATGGGCGTTGCCGTGTTAACAAGGTGGTTTCATTTCAAGCGATCATGAACACTGCGATTAGAAGCGGCAAAATAATTTAATTCAATATTGAAACCACATTTAATTCAAGTTAAAATATTGTATTAACTGCATTTATAAAATTTATTCATAAAACGAAAAATTATTTCAGCCCAAGACAATGACAAAATATCCAGTTAAATGAATGAATCTGTTTATGTTTCATTCATAATCTCGGACGTAGTCATAGCAGCTGAAATTATGATCCGCATTGTAGAACCAGGATGATTCATCGAGGTAGTCGTTCCGCCAGTTGTTTTCACAATCTTCGTTGTCATCCTCTTCATAAGCCTCTTCATCTTCTTCCTCCTCTGCCAAATATTCAACATCGTCACATTGTTTGTATGCTTCAACGTGTTGAACATTTTGAAACAGCGAGAAATCAAATTTGTAGTCGTTTATGTAGAAGACGTCATAAACGAAATTGATCTCCTTCTGTTTCTCATCAGCGTCCCTTTTTGGACAATTTCTTGATTTCTTTTTCTGAGGCTGATCAATTTTTTCCACATTGAAGAGGAAAAATTTTGGGTTTTCATCTGCCAAATTACATTCCAAATTGGCCAACGAATCAAATGTTTTGGCTGTCTTTTTTCCAATAATTTGATATCCTTTATGAAGAGATATCTTTCTTTTCTTACTAGGTTTAGTATCGTCAGCCATATATCACAGTGTCTCTTCCTCTCATTTTCCAGTTTACACTGTCTTATTGCAGTTTTGACAGTTTGATGGATGAGGGAATCCTGAAATACAAAACGAGTTAAAATTGAAAAACTAATTTAAAAAATTTAATAGAAGCAAACCAAATGAGTAACACTGAACGAAATAAACGAATGGGAAAGAAAAAATTCAACTGATACTTACATTAGCCTGATGAACTGTTCCAGCGAACTTGAACTTATTCTCAATTTTATATAGTTCCTCATCACCATTATAGCATTTCTTCGCTTTTTTGCAAACAAATACTAATGATTCAATTGGATCTTCTTCACGTTTCCTCTTGATTCTGATGAAACAAATCTCACTAGTTCCTGGTTTCAACTTTGTTAACATGTTCGATCAATCAATCAGTTATTCAATCAATCGATCGGTTTCTGAAGCTCTGTTTCAGCGATTTTCAACCACGCTCCTCAGTGTATTTCACAAACAAATAGGAAAATAGTTGGTGGTGAAGTTAGATGTTTCATAATAAATGGCCAGAAAAAGCCACCATTTGAGTTTAGCCACCATTAATTAAAATTTTTTTTATTCAACTTAACACAAGCTAACTTTAAAATGTTATAAAATTTTCAATGTCAGTTTCTATTTCATTTGCTATGACCGTTCTTTTTTAAAAATTTCAGACATTAAGTTTTATAAATTTGAAATATTCCTAACTTCTTAATAAAAAATTGATTTCTAATAAAAGTTGCCAAATTATGTTCGTGATTATTTTACTTTTTAGAAGAGGATATTTTGACAATTTTGCGTAAAATAAAGACGTGATGCCATTTAAAGCATGCATGTTTCCATTTTGATTACTTAACGTTCTGTTTTATACGCGTTTCGATTTCCGAATGGTAATTTTTTTTAGTTTATGATTTAGTCACTTTTGAATGTTTTAAAAATAATTATTCAAGTCCGAATTTGAGAAACTATCACACCCATCACTGACCCGTCCAAGCAAATGTCCATTTGGTTCTAGACGCCACAGTCATCGTTTTGCACAAATTTAATTTCTAATAAAATGAGTGGAAATGATTTTGTGAGCTGCTCTACCTCCATCAGAGTTGGAATTCTTACATAAACGACATTTCATACTCTGCGCCATTTTATTTGCGGCTACGATGGTATGTGTGCGTGTTATCTAATTAAAATTGATACTAATTAGTTGAAATTACTGAATTTAGTTAATTTTTTCATAATTCTATTATTAATTTTCTAATGATGTTTTATAATTTTACATTGCAATCAAATTTAGTAATAGTCGTAGTAGTAATAATAGC
Source organism: Helobdella robusta (assembly GCF_000326865.2). Lineage (NCBI taxonomy): Eukaryota > Metazoa > Annelida > Clitellata > Rhynchobdellida > Glossiphoniidae > Helobdella > Helobdella robusta. The sequence continues at coordinate 539,718 of NW_008704589.1, read as the reverse complement.
AGTTTATAGTATTATTATTAGTAGTAGTATTAGTAGTAGTAGTAGTAGTAGTAGTAGTAGTAGTAGTAGTTGTTGTTGTAGTAATAAGAATTTGTAAATTTTTGTTTCAAAAACTGTATAACAACTTTGTTTGAAAAAAAATCAATTTTAACATAAATAACAAAACTTTGTTGCATGCATACGCACCGGCATGGCAGCCTGACTTTTTCGACATCGACTGCAAGCTGGCTCTGTTTATGAAGAGTACAAACATGTGGATATATATTGATAGAATGCTACTATCTGGCATTGAAAATTTCATCGAAACAATATAAGCCGTCAAATGTTCGTCAATTTCATCAGTAACACATTTGGTCAGTCTCAGTCATTGAATGTTGGCTGGTTGATGGGTAGAATCATTAAAATACAATTTTGATGTAAGAGTTTTAATCATTTCAAATAAATGGTGTCCAATTCAATCCTTTAGTTTAACGAGCTTTCTGCAAATATATCAATGATACCTTTGTTCGTTGAATGTTAATTATGTATTACGTAGCATGTATGCAAATAATTAATCACAAATAAGTAATAACTAACATCCAGTAAACATGTATGTTGGTAGATAGGTAGGTAGGAAGCTAGAGAGGTAGGTAGGTGGTGGGTGGGTAGGTAGGCAGGTCGGTAGGTGGCCATTATTTCCTTCTCAACAAATAATATGCTGACAAATCAGGATAATCATGAAAAGGCCTTCAAATTATAAACACCGCAAGATGCAAATGTACAATGCACGCACTCTCAACATTTTGTTGTTGTTGTTTTTCTGTTAATGTTGTCGCTTGCTATGTTACTGGGGTTGTTGTTTCCAGCTCCTTGCTGTCAATTGCTTAGTTGGGCATATAGTCTGTCTAGATTTAATGCGCACGTTTTATAGAAATGTCATGATGTCAGCATGCAATCAGAAACTATTAAAAATATTCATTTGTTTTTAAAAGGAGTGTGTGTGCGTGTGTGTGTGGGTGTGACGTTTTTTCGAACTTCGTTCCTCTTTTGTTCGCTGGAAACATTAAAAAACATTCGCAACATAAGCCGTGTTCCAGCTGAAAATGACGATAATATATAAGATGACGCGTACGTGTATATGTGCGTGATCGCATTGAAAATGACGAAAATGTATAATTTGTGTGCATGTGTGCGTGTGTGCGTGAAAACAAATGCACATTCGTATATGTTCACATTGAACTAGAAGCATGCCACACTCCCGCTTATATACTCACGTTTAATTTTATAATTATTAATTAATACGCAAATTTTTTTAATACGTACATTGAATTTACTACAAATAAGCAAGTATACAAACACGTAGATGTGCACGTGTTTACATATAAGCGTGCACTGTACGCTGTACCTACGTGTACCTATACAAGGATGATGTACATTCAATAAGATTATGTTATGTATTGGACGTAATGGAAGCTTGTCGGATCGTTCTGTGGTCGTTGTCGCCTCCTTAATCACGCTTGTGCTTCTCACTTATGCGTCTAATTAGACGGCCTGATGTAATGTTACGCTCACCGTTACTAGAAACGTTCAACTTTGTGTTGCTGTTGTTGTTGCTGTTGTTTTTGTAGTTTGATGTTGCTTCGAGTTGATGTTAGTGTTGTTGATGTCGTTGCTGTTGAAGCTTCTGTTTCTTCTTCTGCTTTGTTGTAAGTTTCAATAATGCTGACGATGTTTTTAATGTTGTTGCTGTCTTCTTTTTATATTCTTTGCAAAAAAATGTTGCTTCTGCTGTTGCTGTTATAATTTAGCTGTTTATATTGTTGTTGTTGTTGTTATTTTTGTTGTTGGTGATATTGTTGTACGTCATACGTAACTTTCACGTAACAGCCAGTAAGAGTCTTTGGACTTTCACTTTCAATAGAAGGCTAAATGATGTATGTTTTGTATTTTCAAACGTACACTCACACACATACATACACACACACGCACAAACACACACTTGCACACACATACATACACTCACACGTATATATATTTACATATATGTACTGTACATATGCGTGAATGTTTTTGAGTGTGAGAAAGAGTAAAATTATGAACGGAAGTGTGCGTGTCTGTTATTCAGTATGCGTGTGATTGTGCGTGTGTGTGTTTGTATTTTAGTGTGTGTAAAATTTTAATGACATCACGTGACAGCGTTTGAAGAAATATGACATGAGAGAATGACGTCATGGAAAGGTTAGTAGGAAGCGATGGAAAAGTCGCTTCATCACAGCACACCACCTACGCTCCCTTGTCATCAACATCACTTTTCAAACTTTCCACGTCATTCTCCTCACTGACGTCATCTTCTGCGTCATCATCTTCAACGTCATCATCTTTATAATCATCATCAGCGTCATCATCTGAATCATCATCAGCATCATCCACGTAATCATCATTAATGTCATCATCAACATCATTGATATCATCAATATTATTATTATTACCATGACTGTAATATCATCAACATTATCATCGTCGTCGTTATCATCATCGC
>NW_008704589.1:516157-537150 GCF_000326865.2 Helobdella robusta | reverse complement strand
GACAATCACCATAGTCTAATATACATTCCTTTATTTTCATTAGATTTTTCTCGCTTGGATGATGTTTGTCAGACGAAGTTTATCATCATTTTCATCATCATTATCATTTTCGTCGTCATCATCACATCATCATTATCATCAGCACAACAAATATCATTACAATCATTATCATCATCCACACAATGTATATTATACGTTTGGTAGACATATACATTTAATTAATGCAATACTCAGTGACAAAATGGAATAAGATGATTATAATCATGAGATTACTAGGATAACAGTAAAGCAACAATAAACAAACAACAAAAACATAAATACAATCAATTGAACAACAAAAACAACAACAAACAAACAAACAAAGGTAAAAACTACAAAAAACAGACAGCAGCAGGCAAACAGTCTGAACAGAGCATGAATGAAAAATCGCATGTGCAACAAATAAATTAGAAAAAATGCACCAGATAGAACAAATTGCATCACACCAGTAGAAACGACATGCACGCCAAATACAAAAAAAAACGCTAACTTGATAGTAACTCCGCAATGATAAACTACGCTTCTTCTTGTAATAGGAGTCAATATGAAAAGTTAAAAGTTGCACTTAGATCATAATTTATACAAAAAAAAAACATGAGATCAAACAAACTTGTATACAACAACTACATAATGTACATGTACAATAACATGAAAAAAAAACTTTATGCAAAAATATATTTGTCTCAACTTATTCATACAACAATGCATACAACATGGTATAGATACAACAACAATGCATACAACGTTGTATAATAGTAGATACAACAACATTCAATATATACATGCAGTATCGTACAGATACAATAACAATGAATACAACAACATTGTATAGATACATCAACAGTGAATACATAACACATAGTATAGATACAACAACAGTGCAAACAACATTGTGTAGATACATCAACAGTGAATACATACAACATAGTATAGATACAACAACAGTGCAACAACATTGTATAGATACATCAACAGTGAATACATACAACATAGTATAGATATAACAACAGTGTCAACAACATTGTATAGATACATCAACAGTGAGTACATACAACCTTGTAAAGATAACAGAACAATGCATACAACCTCATACGCCATTTTAGTATTCAAGGGATGTCTTTCACTTTGTCAACGTGAAATTAATTACACCCCATGCAAGTATCGAATAAACGTGGCCCGCCCGTGTACAACTCAAACGCATCCACACAAACAAACATGCCTACACACGCTCACAATAATTAGATCAATTTATTTTTTCGAATCACTCATATTAGTGTACACTCAAATATATATATATACGTAATATTCTTATGAAGAATTGCGTGAACTGTATAGACACTACACACACGTGCAAATAAGAAGTATATATATATAACATATACATATATATATATATATATATATATACCATACCGTTGAAATGTACGTAGATACATGCTTAAATGAATAACGCGTTTTTTATCCATAAGAACATGAACCAAAAAGGCATACGACTTAAGCATTCAGAAACCCACAAAAACATACACACGCACGCACTTACACAAACTTTAAAACAGAAAGTGAGAGAGAGTGAGAGAGAAAGAGAGAAAAAACAAAAGCGACACGATGTAAAGAGGCATAATGACATGGAACGGCCGGATGAACACACCACGCTTCACCTTTTCTCGCGGAATCAATCCAATTTCCAGGCAGGCTTCTTTTGAATAAAAAAAATTTAAGGATGAATAAAACTTTGCATTATAAAAATTTATTTTCATGAAAAAACTCACCTCGGAAAATTTTGTAACAGCATATTTTTCAATATTATTCAAGGGCTGTAGCGTTAAATAAGGGTTAAATATATACTTTTAACAATTTTATATACGTATATAGGTACATTGATTTAAAAAAGTTGACAATTAAATTTGACCAAGAAAAAGTATCATTAACAGCAAATAACACTGTAATAAGAAGCATTTATTGTTAATTTTTAAAATAATCTTTTATCAAAAAATTAGCCAAAATAAATCATTGCGATGAAAACGCAACGAATATAATAATCAACAGCATCTGTTCAGTCAGTATAAATCAATGATACTATCCAAACAGGTAGGGCTGCTTCGGCTGCTACGAAACACTACACCGCTGATCTAAGTTACAATAAAGCGCTGTATAAATAAGAGTAGTAAAAATAAGGGTTAAAAGTGGCCTAAGATGGGAACGTCACGCGCGTCAAACTGTGGTGTGATTTGATGGGGTTGGTGTGGTGTGGTTGGATGTGGTGTGGTTGGTTGTCGTGTGGTTGGATGTGGTGTGGTTGGTGTGGCGTGGTTGGATGTTGTATGGTTAGACGTAGTTGGATGTGGTGAGATCGTCGTGATGATTTGATATAAGGTGATTTGGTTTTTTTTTTGTTACGTGATGTGATGATGTGACGTGATGATAATAAGATGTGATAGTGTGGTGTGAAATTGATGAAATGTGATAAGATATGTAATCACGATGTGATGTTATGCGAGGTTTCTAATTGTAATGCAATGTCGTGAGATAGCACGATGAAATGTGTCGCAAGATGCCATTCTAAATACACCTTCTTCATAATGGTAAATTTATCATAATGGTTTTTTTAAACATTACAAAAATTGTAAGTTATATTTTAAATAGTCCGCAAAGTAATGTTATATTGATACTAGAGATGAAAATGTTTAAAAAATTTGTTTATGGGTATCATTTTTTGTACGCACTCCAAGTTTGATATCATTACGTTATCATTGCGTCTATAACGAAATAGATGATAAAAATTATAGCGCTATATAATTGACTACGAAAATGACTATGACAATGATGATGAAGGAGATGATGAAGGAAATGATGGTGAAGATGATGATGATGACGACGGCGATGACGAAAACATGGTGATAAAATGATGACCATATTTATATTGATGGATTATGCTCTCCAATTGATTGGTCGTCATTATGTGAATGACGTCACCGTAGCAAGTGAAACGGCAAACAACAGCATTACAATGACTTCAACAACCCCAGCAAACGTTGCAACAATATTAACAACTATAAAAACAACAATATCAACAACGACAGTAACAAAATCTATAACACTTTTATTAAAGCAACGTCTGTTCAAAGTGTTCATGTATGAAAAACGCTATAACCAGCAACAACACACACATACAATAACAAAAACAACGACAATTTTAACACTGACAAAGCACTACAACAACAACAACAAAATTTGCAACAACAACAATGACAGACACAATAGCAACAAAATCACATTATCAGTGACATCAACAACAAAAACATGAACAAACACATCCTTTGGGGTGAACAAAACACGTGTGGGTAATCATTATTTTGCAAAAACATACATTAAACAAATTAATAATAGTAATAATAACGCAGAAAAAAAAAACAAAAAAAAACAGTACTTTTTGTATAATTCTCCTAAATATTTTTCATCCTCGAAGGAATCTCTCTCTGTCAGGTTTACTCAGTGACCTTGAACTATGATTTTTTTTCTTGCAGATATTTTTATTTTTATTGTTAATATAATTATTATTATTTATTATTAGTATTTTTTATTAGTATTACCCTTATAATAATTTGTCATTGTAGTTTTGTTATTATCATCTTGCAGATATGTTTGTTGTTATTTTTATCATTGATAAAATTATTTTTAATTATAATTGTCTATTATTGTTATTATTACTTTTATTATTTGTAATTATTATTGTTGTAATTGTTGTTAATATTTATGTTATTTTGGTTTTTCTTTGTTAAAGTCGTCACCTTCATTCAGACTGGTTTTAATTTTTAGCTTTGAAATTATTTTCATTACGTAACTCATCCTTATAATTAGTGGTGTTGTTGATGGTACTATTTATATTGTAGTTTTATTTGTTACACACGCACCCACACACATACACTTACGCACACACACATACACACGCACGCACACACACATCACAACTATCACCAACATTATAATTTCTAGCTGCAAAACTACTCATTTCTCCCGCCAACAACAATAAAGAGTTCAAACTCCAACCATTATAATTCAACACTGAAATCAGCAACGTAGAGTTCGGATTGCGTGAATTATGACGTCATTCTGGCGCCATTTTATTGCAGTTCCTCGCTTTGGAAGCCTCCTGCTATTAAGATATCTTTTTGATTATTTTACATTCCGAGGTACTTAATCGTAATGCTGTTTGCTTGTTCGCTCGTTCGTTCGTTTGTTCATTTCAGTTGCGGAAAATGTTGACGGTGGTCGCTTCAAATGTTTCTGTATCTAGCATTCGTGTTGTTTTTTAGTTATCTATGTTGTTGATTCTTGTTGCTTCAGTTTTATGTCTGTTGTCTTGAACAATTTTTATTGTGGTTGGTCATGCTATGTTTCGCATGTTTTTTACCACTTATTATTTATTGTGATGTTGTAGGATATATAAGATTTGCAATCGTTATTAGATACAAACATTTGTAAATAAAATTAAAATAACGAAATAAAGCACGTTATAAATTTTAAATCGCGAAAACATATACAAACAAACAACCAAACAAACAAATAAAAAAACGAACGAACAAAACCCCGAGTAGTAATATCATAATGCAAATGTTCACGCTTTTTGACCTGACACAGTTAAAGCTTAATATAACTGACAATAAGCTGACGGTTGTTTCTATACTTTCTCATGTTTTTACTATTGTGTTTGTTGTTCGCTTGCTTGTTCGTGTGCATATTTGTTTGTTCTTGCATGTATGTTTGCATGTATGTTTGCATGTATGTTTGCATGTATGTTGTTATTGTTTTTATTTGGTTAGCTTTACATTGAAAATTTTTTTTTATTGTCCATTTTTCTGTTCATTCATTGTCTATTTTTAGATTATTGTTGTTCAGTGTGACATAACATAAGTTATATAAGTAACCTAGTTACTGGGATAAAAAATTTCTTCTGAATAAAAAATTTCTTGGAAGGTTTTGAGATGACTTTCCGTGAAAAGAGGCTCTTAAAAATTGTATAAGGAGTGTATGATTGGCTGGTCGAATGTATGGCTGGATGCTAGCTAGTCTGGTAAGAAATATTTGATTATGGAAAGAAAGTGAGAGAAGGAGAGAGAGAAAGAGAGAGAGAAAGAGAGTGAGAAGCAAAGAAAAAATGAACGTTAATGTTGAGGTCAAGTAATTTGTTGGAATGCAGAAATGTTTCATGGAGATCTTATCATCATCATCTGCAATGTGAGAATATCCACTTGTTTGTTTGTTTGTTTGTTTGCCTCTCCTCATCATGATAATTAGTGTGCTGGTGATGATGTTAGGAAAGTAAGTTTATGATGTGATAATGACGACGACGATTACGATGCTATTGATTTAAAAAAATAGTGACAATGAAATTATGCTTATTCATCCCATCATAATCATGTTGATGACAACGATTTCACGAGATGCTAACAATGTGTATATGTCTGCATGTTTTTATTTTTTTCTTTCAAACAAATATCTTTCAACTTCTTTCAAAAACACATAAACTGAACATTTACGTGCATGCGAATCAAAAAGTGCACATTCAGCAAATGTGCATGTGAGCTATCATATTCCAATTTGCCTTTGAAATCTATTTATTATTCAATTGCCCACAACACCTGATGCATACATTTATGTATAGTGTAGTATAGTATAGTACAGTATAGTATAGTATTAATATATATATATATATATATATATATATATATAAATATATATATATAGTATTAATATATATATATATATATATTTACAATATTCTATAAATTCTATTGAATGTTTGGCGTTAATATGTTTGTAGTTCATTTTTTCGATTTTTCTCACTAAAGTTTTTTGGTGAACGTTTAGATTCAAAGTTCAATTTTACAACACCAAAGTTCAATTTTACAACACCAAAGTTAATTTTTACAACGTCAAAGTTCATCTTGACAAAGTCAATATTTCCCTATATATACAGCAAGGAGCACTGATGATGATTCATTCGGAATCGAAATATGGCCTTATTTGCAGCATGAATTCGAAAAATAAGTTTATTTTGAATTTTAATAAACTAAACGTTCACCAAAAAACTTTAGTGAGAAAAATGGAAAAAACGAACTACAAACATATTAACGCCAAACATTCGGTAGAATTTATAGAATATTGTAAAAATTATGGTCTATTACCAACATATATATATATATATATATATATATATATATATACATATATATATATACATATATATATACATATATATATATATATATATATATCAATTTTTCAGATACGTAACCGGTCGTTACAGGTGTGCCACAGGGATCGATCTTAGGGCCCTTATTATCTGTTTTATACACGGCAGATGATTTTCGATTAAATGATTCATTTGGTTTCTTCCAGTCCCGCTTAAGCTGATGATATCCAGATCATTGTTAGTGAACCACCTAGTGAATTCCCAGTTATGTTGAACAAATTCATCCAATGTCTGACGAAATTAAATGTTTAGATGTCTAGCAACTGTTTAAAGTTGAATCAATGTATAACGCATTTTATGCCCAGTGGAACATGGCAACAGCTCTCAAGAGTTAAAATCGATTCAGCTATCATTAATCATCAAGAGATTAAATTTTTTCCAGGGCTGTCAACTTTGGTTGCATCCTGGACCCACAGCTAACAATCCCCGGGCCTCTTAGTCTCATACATTCACAACACGCACATTCATGTAGCGCTCAATCGTAAATTTTAGCTTTTTCCAGTTCAACGTTTATGTTTTTTGGCCAAAAAACATCCGTAAGCAACGAATAAATATACGAAAATAAGTTACATATATAAAAAGATATAATTCTTATAATTTATCTATGTATATAATAATAATTCCACGTTTTCGAGACTGTAAATAAACGCGCGATCTCTGTCTTCTGCTTGTGGATGATAATGTGTATTTTACTGCTCCTCTCCGCTAAGCCGAGACAAGTTAGCCTTCTTCCGTCTGCTTCAATATGATCTGGCACCGGACACGTGATTTATTGTTGGGTTTACTTTTAAATATTAATAAATAAATCAGTAAATGCGTGTATTGTAATAATGTAAATTGATGTAAAATAATTACATAAATGATTGTATAAATATATAAATGTGCAGCTCTAGGTTTTATCAAAACATGCACTCTCAATAGGAATGATACGTACTGAAAAATAATGCGCGAAAAACCAACCAGCCATTACAGTGAAATGAATCTTACAACATTCAATGAAGAAGCAACGCTTGTTGGAGATGAATTGTATGAGGTAGAAGAGATTTAATAGGCGGAAGAGTGTTTTCGCTTTGTCGACGAAGGTGTGTCAGACAATTAAATTGTGTGAATAAATTTTACATTACTTATTTGACTAACAATAAACCTGTTAATATGAATTATATTTTATTCAATTAAATTAAACCGATATGATATCAATTTATGAATTTTCTTCAAACTTCCATCATATAAGTACAACCGCTGGAAAGATTAATATGGGAAAAATATGATCAGACGAGAATACACCAATAGTTACATTAACGTATATGATAAAGTGAGAACGATAAATCGCAGAACGAGTTTTGCTAACCAGACAAACAACAGCAAATAAACTTTCAACCCGCCCATCACTACTTCCATGTTTGTTTATGACGTCAGGCAGTCACGTGTCGTAATATGACACGTTACTTCCGGCAAAGAAATCTAATATAGTCAGTTCGGCGATGATATGTTATTTGTATGGCGCGAACATTTGTATGCCTGTGCATTTGTATAGTTGTATGCTTTGTTTGTTATATGTCTTTTTGTATATCTGTATGTTCATATGTTTGTTTGTACGCAAGGCGCTTGGCAATTTTCAAGATAAACGAAAGGTTGTTTACTCGCGTGAGATAAATTGGTTTTACTGTGGCGTTCATGTATTTTGAAGATGCATTGCGCGGTACGTACGTAATGAAGTTATTTATTCAAACATCCCGAAAGTTAGAAGATGCTAATATTGATAAATTGCGGATGGGCATTTTTCAAAAGCCTTGAAAAGTCTTCTAATGCAAAGTATAAGAAGTGGTCGTTGTTGGATTATTGGCCGAATAAATATTTTGATTATCCTCCCCTGTGAATCGAGGAACTGTGTGGAGATTTGATTTTTTAAGAGCATGGACGAACAAACAATGGAAAGAATAAAAACTAAAAAAAATATAAATTTACCAATAATATTATAGTAAAAGTACTACTAGTATTAATAAAAGAGAATAAATGAAGCAACAAAAACAAACATGAAACAAACATGGAAACAATATATAAGTTAAAAAGTTCAAAAAACAACGAACAGCACATGGAAACAGAAATACAAACTTATAGCCAAACGAACCAAAAAAAACAAATGCGACACAAACAAAAAACAAAACAAAATACATACCAAATGAAAAAAGAATCAAAAAAATAGAATACAAGAGAACGAGCTGAGAAATGGCGGATTATCCTCCAGTGAACAATAACGTATAATGTATAACGTTATAATGTGATATAGACCTGAATAAAAAATATAACAAGATAACATTGATGAATTTAATAACAATAATAAATAACAAATCAACTTATGATAAATCTTGGATAACTAATAAAAACAACAAAAAAATTAAAATTAATAATTTTTTTGATTTAGTCTCAGATGAATTTCAACTTACACGAGAAATAAGACACCGTAGAAACAACCCCAAAAAAAAAATCCAGTAATTATATTTAAGTAAAAAAATATATTGATGAGCAGCGGCATGTATGAGAGAATAAAACAACCTAGCCCAGAGATGATGGATGGACTTGGTATGGAAGGACATCACTCAAAGGCACGTGTATCCATTTCTTATTCCATGCCAACTCAATATACCATAATACAGATACCGATAATAATTTATTACATACTCTTTCATAAGCATACGATAAATAGGTTAAATGCATATATATTAAATAACTATTCCACAAATATGCATACATTTAACATACAATACAATGCATGCGTGCCTACTTGTATCCCATCCGTGTGTCATGTTTGTATGCTCTGGTCCCTCAAAACATCTTCTATCATAACTGATTCATTTGCATGCATATCAATCTAGACGGGACCGAGTTGTTAGGTGCATTCCTATGTTGTAATTTATTTGCTGATTTAATGAATTCATGCCAGTGCATGCAAACAACTGAAGCGTTAGATAACATCGCATACGTGTACATCCTTCCTCATCGATTCAACGTACGTACATTCATACATACGTACATACATTCATACGTACGTACATACATATACATACATACATGCATAACATATATATATATTATATATAACATACTGTGAGTGTAAAACTAGGTAGCGACAAAAGATGACAATTTTGGCAGACAATAATTTAGATAACCACTCGTTCGCTAGATGCGAACGAGTGGTTATCTAAATTATCTAAATTATTAGTACAACCATCGCTCATACCTAACGAAGATACGCAACTGTCTAATGACTTCAAATATGACCTCGAAAGAACATAAATTAATTAAAACCCATGAAGATATTCACCAATGTGACAATGACAAAAACGCTATTATAACTACAAGCACACACACTCAAGCACATGCATACATAAACATATGAATTTAAGTACACATATGTTAGTACGAACTTATGCTACTAACACATACATACATTTAACGTACATTTACCCACACACACACACACACACACACACACACACACACACACACACACACACACACACACACACACATGCATATATTACTATAGCACGGGTAGCAAAATAAAAAAGATAGAAGTGAAGGAAGCATGTTTCGATGTGAAGGGCGCGAATAATTCAATGAAAGAACCTGTCCTGCCTGATTGAAGCGAGATATTCAGCACGGCAGCAGCCAATGAATGTGGCACTTTCAGACGCGCAGTGCAAAAATTTTTCGGTCCCTCTTCTCTGAGCACGTGTTTTATTTTTCTCACTTCTTTCTTACCCAACATATTATTACATTTTTTCATATAAAAGCATCTAGACAAATATCTTGCTGAAGAGTTTCGAACAATCTTCTCATTCATTCGCATTTACTGCTTCTGAGTACTGCATACTCTCACTCATAGTAAACTAAGTAATGTACGTTGTTAGTCATAGAAAAGTGTGCAATGCACTGTACGGTGTTAGTATGATGAATTGTGTGGTCTCTTCAGAGATAAACTAATTTGAAATCATTCAATTCGTTCAACAATGGAGAAAGCAACTCTTGTCGCTGTCAGTTTTTCGCCATGTGTGGTTTAGAGGGGTTTATCGGCCAATTTATAATCTTTCATTTCGTATGAAACGCTGTGTGGATGGCAGTTGTTAATTTCAATCTTTAAATGTTTAAATAATAATTTTATTGTTCACATGAACTAACAACTTGAAAGATTTTTTTTTATTTAACCGAACAAATTAATATTATTAGATTGCACATCAATGAATTAAATACGAAACTCTTCTCATTCTTCTCAAAGTAAAAATTGCAAATTCACCATAAATCCACCCACAAATTCACTGAAATCACTTGCCATAACACTCAAACCAAAAACAATAGGAAACGTTGCCGAACCACCCAGTAAATATGATTCAAGTATATGAAACGCCATAAAAACATGAAACATTTGTAAAACAATTGAACCTAGAAAACAAAAACACATTCATTTAAATATAAAGTAGCACGCAGTACATGCATCATCATATTACTTACATTGCAAATTGGAAATAGAAATACAAGCAAGCAGCTGCACATAATACATATACACGTGCTGCAATAAAACATGCCATTAAAAACGTCAAAATTGTATTTATACATGTGTATATGTATAAATATGTGTATGTGTTGGTAATAGACCATAATTTTAACAATATTCTATAAATTCTACCGAAACTACCTTCTTTTTAACTTCTAATTCTCGAGAGAGATAGAGCAGTCACTGCTCGCGATCTTGTTCGATTGTTAGATTACGTCGGTTGGTCGCAGAACTTCGAGTAAATGTTGGTAATATGATGCTATCGATGAAGAAAAGGAGACCAAAGAAGATGACCAGCCAATAAAGAAACCTGACACCTAATTCGCATCAAAGTTCAACTTTACAACACCAAAGTTAATTTTTACAACGTCAAAGTTCATTTTGACAAAGTCAATATTTCCCTATATCGGTAGAATTTATAGAATATTGTAAAAAATATGTGTATGTATGTATGTATGCATGTATTTATGTATGTATACTTGTATGTATATATGTATGTGCGTTTGCATGCATGTATGTATATGTATGCGTATATGTCTGCTTAAATATAAACATGTTTGTAGCCATCAGATGAAAAAAAATGTCATTGAGGTCAGAGGAGTGCATATTTAACTTTTTAATAACACATAACAACATCGTCAGTGCGAATGTTCGTACTGACAACAATAGCATGGATTTGATTAGCGTTCTATATTTTTATGATTTTTATCGCCATTACATTTGTTGTTAACATCCTGCTTGTAACATTCCATCATGATAAAAATGCTCTGCTAGACATGAATATAAATTATGCAGAATATAAAAAAAAAGTTGATAAATAACGTCATATACAATCATGTAAAAGAAATTGAATGGCAAACTGATGATGACTCTATAAAATGAAACGAAATGAAAGTTAAATATATAAACAAAAATGGTTAATGGAAAAACAACCATTGTTGAAGTGTTAAGAAAGAATAAAAGAGTTTCAATCATGGAATTTGAATATGGCTCTACAAATAAATAAATATAAATCAGTTGTGGAAAAGAAATAAATATAATAAAATGAATGGTACACACCAACCAGTTAACAAGTGTAACTACAGTGAGCGAAGTTTGAAGACAGAACATTATTAAAAATAGGTATCAAAACGTTAAATCATCAGTTTGATCGAATCAATTAAGAAGATTTTAAAATTACAAAAATAAAAAATAAGATATATTGGCAATTATCATGTGTCCAGGCTATCAACAGAGTATCTGTCATCATCAATATCACCAGCTAACATGTTCGACGCAAGTTCGTAGTGTAAGTTTATACTTCCTGTGGCAGTGCAACCAGTTGGTGTGGCAGAGCCCTGGTTCAAAACCTCATCGATGTCGTTGAAATGATACGAACCATTTCCCTCATCATCATTATCAAAATCATCATCATCGTTGTTGTTCTTTATGATCTCATTAAGATTAGTAGCTGTCCCGTTACAACTTTCAACATTGATTTCTTCAGTTTCGCTCTCGATATGGAAGAGGCAGCTGACATCTGAAGATCTGAAAGTACTGGCGTCGTCGTCGTTGTGGTCGCAGTCGTTTATCGTCACATCCTCGTCGCTGTTGACATAATTTTCGACGGTGAAAGATTTATTTTTTGTACTAACCATTCGGTAACTTTTCTGTTTGACATTCAAATTGTTGCACTGTAGAATTAAGTTGTCATCTTCAACGACGTGTACACTGCTGGAAAGAACCTTCTTGAATGACTCCAGATTGTGCGGCACGGACCTGTGTCTGGTCATGTTCTTGCCAACATCATCATTGTCGCTGTCCTCCGCCAGACTCCTCCTGAGATTTTCTGAAGAAGATGTCTTCAGGTCGAATATCACCGAGATATCACTGGCTATTGTTAACTTCTTCGGACTTTTTATCTCGCATATGACCGGTTTCGAGAAAGATGAAAATGGCGATGGTTTTTCATGGTAATGATGTTCCTTTGAAATATTCAAGCACACCCCACCGTCGTAACTAACGTCATCGTCGTTGTCGTCGTCGTCATGGAACTCGTGTGCAGTGACAAGAGGTGAAATATTATTTCGTCGACAGAGCCTGTCATTAACACATAAGGAGTTAGGTGATTTCGATAGCGAAAATGCATTTTTTGGAGTAGCCACATTCAATGAGCAGTTTTGATTAGTATTTTGAACAGCATTTTTTTCTAGATGTTTGGAATAGGAGGATGAGTTTGTTTGTGTCATGTCAAAACTTCTTGAGACAGATGGAGAATGATCTGAATTCTTTGAAAATTCAAAGACATTGAAATTCTCTTCAAGAGTTGTTCTATCTTTTCTAACTTCGCCTAAATAATAATTATTATTATCACTATTATTATTATTAAAATTCTTATCGTTTGGAGAAAACATATTTAACTGCTGTTTCAATAAGTCTCGAAAGTGTTGCGAATCAATGGAGATATCTGGCACGTCAGGGTCAACATATTGCGGATGGGGACGACGAAAGTTTGATTCACACTGTTGCCAATAACAATCTCTCGATTCCGCACAACCAGTCCCACACGACCCATTCGTGCCAGGCTTCCAGATGGATGAAGTGCTATAACAATTTTGATTTCTATAATTTCTGTCGTCGTAACTACTGGCAAAATGAAAACCATCGCCGTCGTTATTGTCGTAATCATCGTCATCAGCATCAGAGTTGAGCATCCAGGGGTGAATGCTGATTTGTTTGGTGAGAAGTCTCCTGTCGGCGTCAGGCTGGAGGAGGGAGTGGATCAGGTGGTCTAGAGCTACAAAGTCATTTTTAATCAGTTCACAATACTATTTTGAAATGCGCTGTGAATAGAGATGTGAAGCAGTTTTTAATAAAATGTTTTATTAAGCCGTTACACGCATTTACCTTTAGCCAACGGCATTAAAGAGTTTTGTTGCATAATCATTTTGAAAAGAGCAAAAATCAAACCATTTAAAAATACAGCACAAAACAAAAAGAAAATTAATTTACAAAGTCACAAACAAAACAAAATAGTAGACAATTAAATGATGAAAAATAAATGAAATGGGAAAATATAGAGACCTGGAGGTGCATAGGGAGGAACATTGTAGATGCCGTGTATGATGGTCTTCCTCAGCTTACTCACATTCCCACCATCGAATGGCATCGAGCCAAACGACATCGCATACAAGATGACTCCCAGTGACCAACAATCCACCTATTAGCAGTTACACATTCATTCAACAGTGTTATTATGTTGTTACAACAAAATTAAAACTCAACAAAAATAATATTATTAATGCTTCTACTACATATCATTACTCAGAAAACACATTTCTCAAAACAATATGAAAGCATCCAATAGCAACAAATCTCATCATGAGCATCACGAAAACACAGCATGCAGAACACAACACAGAACAAAAGGACCAGCACCTCTGGTCCGTAGTAAGGTTGGGCCCTGATGATTTCCGGGGAGGCATAGAGGGGACTGCCACAGTACGTAAACATCAACTTGTCACGAGAAAACATACTTGCAAGGCCAAAATCTGCTATCTACATTAACAAATTTATAAATAACTAAAGTGATTATTTAAAAATAAATAAAATAAAAATGTGTGCTACTCATCTTGAATAAAAAAGCAACTGTAATAAGATTAATAATTAGAGTGTTAGTTTCTAGATTGCAGTGGCTTGTTTTGAATGCAAAGCAATCCCTGTTTACCACATGCATATGTATTGTGCATTCAATGTGTAGATACTTTGACCTAAAGAAACTTGTGAGCAGCGAAACAACCAACAAATTTAATACAACATGAATGTGATGGCTGAAGTGAAGCAAGTCAGCTTATGTTTGCAGTTTCCTACTTTTTACGGTCTGGTTGTTTTTAAAATTGAATAAACATAGGTGATAATAACGAACAGCTTATAATTGAATGAAATTCACTGAAAGGACACAGGTAGAAACAATTCAAACTTTTGTATCGTTGTTGGCATCCAACAAAATATTTTCCAGCTTCAAATCTCTGTGGACAACTCTTTTCTGAATGAAAATGTAATCAAAAACTCAATAGAAAGAGAAGCAACTCAATAAAAGAGACATCCTCAGGCAGTAAAAAAATCTTTCAGTCAGGAAAAATATTTAAATTCTTGCCAAACACCTCATGTATACAAAACTAAAAAAAATAATTAAAAAATAGACAGACCTTGTGCATGTAGTCAACAGCAGAGACGATCTGAGAGAAAAGCCTTCTGACTTCAACGGAGATGAGACCACCGGGCGAGGCATTCACATAATCAAACAACTCACCATTGCAGGCATACTCCAATGTCATCGTCACTCTTGTGCTACTCTCACATACTAATGCATTTTAAATATTTTACTTTATAAATAATGAAATTTATTATGGAGTTATGATTATTAAAAATTAAAATTATTTCATTTAAGTGAAATTTTAAAATAAAATAATTTTTTGATGATGAAGAACTTGAGGCAAAAAAACTCGATTCTACCATCATGGACAGTTATGATGTGAGGATGATTTAGATTAGCCATAATTTCAACCTCTCGCTTTATTAATGACAATTGTTTCTGGTCATCACAGTTTTGTTTCTTTATTGATTTGATTGCATACTGTTTGATGAAATGTAAATTTTTTTTCAAAAAATTTAATTTTTTATTAAATAAACCAATATTTTTGATGTTTTTCTTTTATTAAAATATCCATAAAAAAATAATTAACTCTATACTAGTAATAGTGATCATTTGCCAAAATAATAAATTATTAACTGTTTGAAAAAACAATTTTAAACTAAAACTTAAGAATGCTTTTAAATTAATTAATAATAGTGAAACATTTAATTTAAATTTAAAAAATTCTAAAAAAATAAAATTATTAAATTATTATGATTCCAAGTTGAAGTTACAGATTGAAAATTATTAATCATAATTATTAATAACAATATTATTCTTTTTTATTCTACTAATTCTTCTAACTTAACTATTGTTAATTATTTATTGAAAATATTAACTATAGTCTATAATACATAATTAAAATAAATTAATAAATAAAAAATAAAATAACTAACTTGTTTGTTGTTAATTTTTGATTGGGCCAAAATGACAGTCCCGTGGGTACCTTTCCCCAACGTCTTCACGTACTCAAAATTTGCATAATTTATTCCTTCGTGGTTCTCGTCGTCCATTTTGCCGGCTGGGAGTCTCAACAATTAATTAGGGAACTGAAACCCATCACATCCAGCATCTCGTCACGAAACTTTTGTAAATAATAAAATTAAGTTCGCTTTCATCGTGCATAGAACTTTATAAAAGATAAAAAATTTATAGGATTTATCTCCAAAGGTCTTGGGTCTTCTAGAACAAATTCTAGAATGTTGTACGAGTCAGGAATGAATGGATGAATAAGTGAATGAAAGAATAAATGAATAGATTAGAATGAATAAAATAAACAGTGGAGGTAAATGAAAAACTTTTATTTTGTCGGTGACATTGAGAAACGGCGATCCAAATACAATAGATCAGCGGTACTCAACCTTTTCAGTGACGTGGACCACTTATAAAGTTCCTGTCTCAGTCGCGGACCACCACTGAAAATTGTGTGTTTTTGCCCGAATCAAAAAACAAAAACATCTTTGAAATGTACAATGTTCATTTGAAATTTATGCATACATGTCAGAATTTGGTTACAAAAAAGTGATTATTCAAATTATTTTAATGTGAGCCTTGAGCACAGTTTATCCACACGAGGTGTAATGCTGGAAAGACTCAAACGTAGATCATCTTCAACATCAAGTCGTGAACGATATTTTGTCTTAATTGAAACTAGTGCAGAGAATTCACATTCACAAAGATATGATGTCGCAAAAGGTAAAATAATTTTAAAAGCTTGCTCAGACAGTTCTGGATATTCATGTGAAACTTGAATCCAAAACTTCATCAAGCTCACTGTTTTGTGGAAAATTTTCAATGTAGAATCACTGGTGAGGTCAATGAATTGGTTTAATTCTGATGTTGGCAGATTTAATGAATCAGCTTTTACAAGAAACGGACTGGATACCCACAAAAAATTCTAAATGTTTATATCACCAAAGTAGATGTGGAGTTGATCCAGCAATGATTGAATATGTCCAGAAATTAAATTTATCAATTTTGTTTTATCAATCTCAGCATTTTCTGGTTTCTCAGTAAATTCGTGTAATTGATCAAACATGTCAAAGTTACCTTCCAATATTTTTCGCTTCCAAAGATCAAGTTTTCTAATAAAAGCCGATACTTTATCACTGAGCGTGATTAAGTTTGTCTGTTTCCCTTGCATAGATGAATTCAGTTTATTTAGCTGTTCAAAAATATCAGCCAAATAAGCCAGAGTAGCAACCCATGAATTGTCATTCAAATAAGCTGCAAGTTGGGGATTTTTTTCTTCAAGAAACTCTTTCAAAGCATCACGCAATTCATAGAGTCTGTTAAAAACTTTCCCCCTCGATAACCAGCGAACTTCAGTATACATCAGTAACTGTTCATGTTCCAGCTCCATATCTAAACACAAGGCAGCAAAGAGGCGAGAATTCAGTGGACGTGTCTTGATGAAATTAACAATTTTTATAGCCTGATTAAAAATAGACTTTAACTCGGCACTCATTTTTTTACATGCAAGACTTTCTCTATGAATCATACAGTGAGTAAATTTGGCAGTGGGCACATTTTCACGTACACGTTCCCACAAGCCAGTTTGTTTTCCTGTCATTGTTGCTGCACCATCAGTGCACACTCCAACACACCATTGCCATTCGATGCCATTGAATGTCATGAAATTATCAAGGATTGCAAAAAGTTCTGCGCTTGTTGTATGACCTGGGCAAGTTTTACAAAACAACAAATTTTCTTCAACTTCATCCACCCAAATATATCCCACATAAGCCATTAATTGTGCCTGGCCAGACACATCTGTCGATTCATCCAATTGAATTGCAAATTTTTTACAATCTTGTAGTCTGGAAATTAATTGTTTTTTAACATCACCTGCTGCCAAAGTAATACGTCGTTGAATTGTGTCATTTGAAACTGGAATTGTTTTTAGTTTACTTGCTATGGCTTCGCCAAATATTTCTCGACACATATCTATAGCAGCAGGCATTATTAGAGTCTCGGCAATTGTGTGTGGTTTTCTCGCTTTTGCAATTTGAATAGCCACTAAGAATGATGCTCTTAAAGCTTTCTCGTTGACTTTTGTTGCTTTTGAGATGCATTCCTTCTGACTAGCAAGTGACTGTTTCTTACGCATAAAATATTCAAGTGGTTTTTCTGAGCAATCAGGGTGATTAGTTTTAAGATGTCTTTGGAGTTTTGCAGGTTTCATTGCTTCATTTGAAAGAGTTTGTGAGCATATTACACACTGTGGTTTAGGTTGATCATTTACTGTGACACAAATAAATCCAAAACGCAAGTATTTTTTATCATATCGTCGTACGGTTGTTCGTCTTTTTTCTCTCAGAACTTCAGTTGTTTCACAGCCACTCGAGTCAGAGGAACTATCATCGTTTTGATTTTGTTCATTTGTTTTTTTGGTTAGAAATTTATCCATTTATTTTTTTAAATTTAATTATTTGTACATGTACTATAATTTTTATAAGGTCTTTAAAATTTAAACTTGAAATACTTGAAATGCTAAAATGTCAACAAGCAGACGTGAGATTTCCGGTGGTGTGATTAAAAGTAAACATAATTTAAAACGAATTTCATATGTTGCAACAATTTTAGTGCTATATAGCGATTAAAACAAACAAAATTAACCAGATTAATAGTAAGAAAATTTTGTCATCATTTTATAATCTCGGAGACGGCAAAGTGGTTTTTCCAAAAATATTTATTTATAGTCAACAGTTTAAAAAGACTCATAAGCTCCACCCACGGTGCAACTAATAAACTAAATACAGCCTGCATGTTCGTTGGTTAGCGACAGTATAATGTAAACAGCCGAAATACTAAAAAAAGGAAAACTGTTTTTTGAGTAATTATTTTAAAAATGTTATTGAATTTTAAAAAAATAAATAAAATGTAAAACGCTTGACAATGCAATCTACCCTTAAACGATTTTGAATCAAAATATAACCTGAATTTTATGCTTTGTACCATATAATTAGAATATAACGGCCTTCGCTCATTTTTGACGGGCGATACAAAGAGCTTACTTCCGGAGGATAATTGGAGGGTGATTTTTTATCGCCCAAGTCAAAAGTTACGATCTTATATTTACTAATTTCGGAATATTGCTTTTATTTAAAATTTCAAAATGTTTTAAAAGGTGATACTAGATGCTGTTTTGGGATAGAATTTTAAATAAAAAAAATTTTTTGTGAACCACCAACAACACAACACTAAACGACGACTAATTAGTAATTAAATTACTAAACTCTAATAATTAAACTAAAACTAATTTCTACTGGTTCTAATTACTAATTGAAATAAATAACAGATAACACTAACGAACATTAACATATTAGACTACTAGAAACTACCAACCACTACACTAATAGTACATACTACTACTACACTAACAACTAACAGCACTTGTTCCTAAGATCCTAAATTCTATTGCTTGATTGGTTTTAAAATTTTAATTTACAATGCTTAGGTCTGGGAATAAAAAATATACTAAATTAAATAAATATATTAAACAACTTACCAATCAATTTTATAAAATAAACAATTTTGTAATTTGTTTAATTCAAGCTTCAAACTCCCCAAGCTAACTTGCAATTTAATTAAAATTTATTAATTATGAGTGATTCAAACTAAATTTTTTTTATTTAATGTTTTACAAAATATTCCTCATTCTTAAATTGTAGTACATGTTGTTATTAAATTTATTAAAGATAATGTGTGATTCCAGTGATTCATCAATCCATGACTTGTTAGATCATGATCATTCAGTTTTAAAGAATCCCCATCACCATAACCAATGAGGTTTGTAAAAATTGTACTTTTAATTTATTATATTTTATGCACTTAGAATGTTGTGTTATTAACTATTATCATTAATTTATTAAATGCTGTGCATACCTATAGCAAGTAAATAAAATAATTAAGCATAGAAATAGCCACAATCAAATTAATTTATACAGGCACCTATATGATTTGGATAATAATAATTAAAAATATTGGTATCATTGAAAATAAATAGTCATAAATAAAAAATAAATCATAAGTTGCTAAAAATAATAGTTCCTGTAAGATTTTGCCTTACACCTACATCTTTTTTTCATTCTTATATTGTAATAAATGTTTGTCATCAAATATATCAAGGACAATGAGTGATTTCTCAATCCATGACTAGATTGAATGTCATGATCCTACAGTTCCAGAGGATCCCCATCACCATTAGTCAATAAGGTTTGTAGAAATCACCCCAGGCTTACCATCAATGTTTTGTAGCCACCTTTTAATGTAGTGTTAATAAAATGACATTGAGAATAGTTATTTAAAACAATCTTATTAAAATTATTGAACAGGTATGACAAGATTACTTTCTTAATGTCCTAGTGTGAGGAAGATGTAAGCCATTTTCCAAAGATAATCATATGCCTTATGCCCATACAAATGCAGTGTCAACGCGAATGATTTTTGATCAGAGTCATATGTTCTAATTTTTTTAAACTTTTCCAGAAATTTTTCTGTTAATTTATTTGTTACATTAAATACTTGATGAGTATTTCATATAAAAACTTGATTATGCCAATTTAGTTAACTTGTTAAGCATTAATATAAAATTGACTCTACTTGTAATGGTGATTGGTATGATGATGATGATCCCAGTCCTAAACAGGGTTTATTATTCACAATGTCATTATGCCCTTTCTAAGTTTTAATAAAATACATGGAATATTGGTGAATGCATTTTATATTTTTTGTATAGATAATGTTGCAATGTACAATGATGATGTGAATTGCTTCCTTGTGTAACTGATGACATATAAATATAACTAACTTGAAAACATGGGAATGCTTTCTTCAGCATTACCTTCCTTTCTCCATCATAACCCTTATAATCTTTATTACAGAAATGGTCACTGCATATTCTTGCATTTTTTGATGGAAGCCATTTGAAATCATTTATTTCCTGTCTGATGCACTTAATCCAATCGTTTGCA
>NW_008704589.1:514782-516075 GCF_000326865.2 Helobdella robusta | reverse complement strand
TATTAGCTGCGGCTTGTTTTTTGTATTGATCATTAAATTATTTATTATTATATAAAAAAATGTTGACTTTTTCTGTTTTTCAGATCATATATTTTTCAATTTTAAACTTATTTTAATTTTATATACATACATATATATTAATTAATTAATTAATTAATTAATTAATTAATACACACAAAGGCTCAAAGTGATGATGATGATGAGCCAGGTGAACACATGCCAATGACATTAAATGTTGATGAGAACAAGTTTATGGAGGAGTTCTTTGAACAGGTTCCTTTTTCATTGCTTGTTCTCTATTGTTAATTTAAATCTAATGTTCTATAGTATATAATTGGTTTTTCAGATTTTCTTGGGTAGATATTTTGAAATAAGTATTCCTTTATAGTTATTTTGATCCATTAAATATAAATTTGTTAAATTATTAAATTAACTAAGATAGATATATTAGACATATTAGTTGAGCTATTGGTGAATTCAGTTGATTTATAATTTAAAAAATGTTAAATTCAAAATGTGTAGGTGAATGAGATAAGGGAGATGATAGATAAAATAGCAATCGATGTCGATGAAGTGAAGAAGAACCACAGTGCGATTTTGTCTGCCCCTCAAACAGATGACAGTTAGATCATTTGTCTTCATCAGCTATTTTCGTATCTCATCTTTTAATGTCTTGCTAATGTCATACAATAACTTTATAATGTCTTATTTTTTGAAAATGATTTCTACTGTTACGCTTCCAATAAATGTAATTCTTTTTTAGAAATATTCAACATTTTTATGCTACTTAATGTTTAATTTTAATTAAGAAACGAAAGATAAGTTAGAAGATTTGATGGCTGAAATAAAGAAAACAGCTAATAAAGTCAGAGGAAAATTAAAGGGTTGGTTGGTTATTTGTTGTTCTGGGTGATTGTTGAGTCTTATCACAAGATGTGAAGTGAAAATAATGTAAATTAAGATTTCTAACATTTTTTAATGATAAACTACACAACTAATGTTACCCAGGTATTTTTTGGTGGATTTTAAAAATATTAAACACACATTTTCATCAATAACATATTTAAATTTAAAATAAATATCATAATAGTTTTGGAACAAAAGATCGAACAAGAAGAGGAGACTAACAAATCATCTGCTGATCTACGAATTCGTAAAACACAGGTCTTTGTTTATATCTTTCTTTTAAATTAAAGGTGCTGTTATAAAAGTTTACTGCTGGCTATGTAATATGGTATGTACCGTGTGGTGGGGTGGGTGCCGAAAGGCCAATGAATTGGGCTCTTGAGTTTG
>NW_008704589.1:491766-513724 GCF_000326865.2 Helobdella robusta | reverse complement strand
ATGTAAAATAAATGAGTTGAGTTATCATTACAGGTAAGCTAGGGCCCTGAGAGTAATTTAATTGTAGGTAGGTGACTGACTACTATTCTTGCGACTTTTTAATATTTTTTTTGTGGTGTGTTTGTTTTCGCTTCTTAGCACCACACAACACCAACAAAACAAACTACAATTTTTTTGTCGTCGCCTTAAATTTTACCATTTTTGAACAATCTTTTTAATAATGTCTATTTATTTGTAAAATGTTGACTGGTTTCTAGTTTCTTATTTAGGTTATATAATTTTTGGAAATTTCCTGATTTACTTTGTATATATGCATGCATGAATAATTTCTGTTTGGTATGTTGATTTAGTCATTATGATATGCTGTGAACTGTCCTTACTAAATATTCATGTTTCGTGATAATTATTTTTTATCGATCGATATTTTGTTATATTTGTTTGTTTAAAATCTGAACTTTTTAAAAAATTGACATTTAACAAATTTTAATTTCGTCACTTTTCATCTTTTGATGATGTCAAATAAAATCAACTGTTGTGTTTTTCTTTTCTTACTAAAATCTCGAATACAAACATGTACACATAAAGAGACACAGACACACATACATACAAACATACATACACGCATACATACATACATACTGCCATCATATATACGCAGTACAATAAACATTCATGTCATTTCTGTCGATGTATTTTAAGTATGTTATACTGTTAATCTTGTTAACTATGATGACGATCATCATCATCATCATCACAACCATCATCAACGAACAACAATAACAACAATATAATAATAATTACAACAACAACTGAGTTGTTCTCATTATGCATTTCAAAAGCTTGCATTCTTCTTTTAATACAAGCGTTATATATATGTGTGTGTGTGTGTGTGTGTGTGTGTGTGTGTGTGTGTGTGTGCGTGTATTGTATATTTTTATCTATTTATTGAAACGTTATTTTTTACGCATACCCCTTGTCTCATTCTCTCTCCCTCTTTCTTACTTTATATATATATATATATATATATATATATATATATATATATACATATATGACTGGCTGGCTGACCGACCGACCGACTGACTGATTGTTTGATTGATTTATCTCATAGTACAGTATACATGAGAAAAAATCCGATTAAGCCAACCTACGGCTTCAGTAAGCCACTGTTTTTCACCTGACAAAAGCAATTTCTATATTTATATTGACAAAAATAATTGTGATATGAATATATTGATTTATTTAAAGCATTATATGTACAATAAAGTGCTATCGTAAGAGTTCTATGAAACCCTGTAAGCCACTGCTGTAAGCCAACGTATGATTTCAGCAGCCAGTTTCTTATGAGCACCAGCAGAGTGTAAAATATTCATTGAATATAATGAAGATAGTTGTTTAAATGACAAGTTTGATTTATTTAGGCCGTTTATTTCATAAGCAAACCAATTTTTAACATGATCGAATAGTGTAAAAAAAAGGGTGACTATAGTTCAATCCTACTAAGCCAACCTTCGGCTTCAGTAAGCCACCGGATTTCACCGGACCAAAAGCAATTTTTATATTCAAATTAACAAAAATAATTTAAAAATACATAATTCTATTAATCATTATTAAAATTAAATAGAATGTTTTAAGCATATTAAATCAAGTAAATATCTCATTTAGCTTGCTCGTTAAAATCCATGCAATTTCGTAAGCCTACAATCCAAGCACGACAAATAGCCCGACCGATAGATCGAATTGATCGATTAGTCCTATTATTCTAGTTATGTGGTTTGGAGCAAGGGGAGACATTACTGAAAATAATTAAAAGTTGAAAAAATTGAGGTTCTTTGCATATCTCTGCTTCAACCCATAAGAAGGTGTTGTATGCTGGTAAATAGGCCTCCCCTTGCTTTGTACCCGTTGAGAAATGTTATAGTTCAATTTCTAAAACTAAATAGATCTACCCGCCGGTTATGAAGTAAAAATTTAAAAAAAATAAGCGGTTTTTTGAAGAATTTTAATTTTTAAATGTTAATGACTTTAAAATTGAAAAACATGAATGAAAAACGTTTAACGTAGAAAAGAATAATTCATACAACATAATGTTATAGTTCAATTTCTAAAACTAAATAAATCTATCCGCCGATTATGAAGTAAAAATCATGGAATTATATAACTGGAAGCGCCCTACCAGCGTTTTAACATTGAAAATTTTTTTAAACGGCAAGTTACCTCTGGAAGCAAGTTTCTAAAAATTAATAATTTGTTTTAAAAGTGAAACTATCTTTTTAACAGATACGTTTAAAATTTTGTTACACATTTTGTAATGTATCATATTTTTATAACTTTATAGAAGTTTTGTGGTTTTTCTAGTAAAAATTGGTTTAAAATTTTTATTTTTAACTTTTATAAGCTTTTATTATTTAGTTTAACTTTTAGTTGTACCGTGGGAGGAACTTATGAGTCTCTTTAAACTGTTGACTATAAATAAATATTGCTGGAAAAACCACTTTGCCGTCTCCGAGATTACCCAGAACTTCAGTTGTTTCACAGCCACTCGAGTCAGAGGAACAATCATCGTTTTGATTTTGTTCATTTGTTTTTTTGGTTAGAAATTTATCCATTTATTTTTTTAAATTTAATTATTTGTACATGTACTATAATTTTTATAAGGTCTTTAAAATTTAAACTTGAAATACTTGAAATGCTAAAATGTCAACAAGCAGACGTGAAATTTTCGGTGGTGTGATTAAAAGTAAACATAATTTAAAACGAATTTCATATGTTGCAACAATTTTAGTGCTATTTAGCGATTAAAACAAACAAAATTAACCAGATTTATAGTAAGAAAATTTTGTCATTATTAGTTTCCTGCGGCCATCTATTCTAGCGATCGAAATTGAATGAAATTAAAAAAAAGACAAAAATATAAATTTGTTTTTGTAGTTTTTGTATGTTTTTAATTTAAAAAGCGTAATTTTAGACTCTGCTTGCGGACCACCAAGCAGGTGGCCGCGGACCACCAGTGGTCCGCGGACCACAGGTTGAGAACCACTGCAATAGATGACAGCGCAGCCGAGAATTGAACTCGGTTGTTTCTTTCATAGCATTAGGCACTGGCGTACCGAGGGGGGCGGATCACCCCGGACCTCCGATTTGGAGGGGGTCTCCAAAATGCCAATTACGAAAATTTTTAAATAATTTATTTATTTAGTAAGTGTATAGACGTGGTTTTATGTCTTGATTTTTTAATATATTCATTTATAAATAATCTGTAGTAATGCATATACTTAGTTAGAATAAACGCTTTTTTAAAATCCTGACCGAATTGGTAATCCACGTCTATTTTTAGTCTGACATTGACATCATTATACTTGAATGTAATTGGTTGAAATAGTTTTTGGACGAGTCGGCTTTTTCAAACTTTTTTTGTTGTCTGTTCCGTTTGATTTATTAGAGTGAGTTTTAAATTTTATTTATATATTTATCAATCTCTTCTTTAATAAGTTTAAATATAACTACTATCTTTCAGGTAAGAAAAACAGAAAGTATACTTTCACCCACCGGTACTGACTCACTAGTTTAAATCTAAGGTACAAAAAGTGTTGATAGGTAAAGACGGATATCTGTTCTCCTCGGTTTACGGGACTGATGTTACACCATTTTTTTTCACTTTTAATTTTTTAAATTATATTTTAAGCCCTGAAGTTAAAATAAATTATTAGAATTAAAACACTATCAACTTTTAGATAGATACGTGATCATGAAGGGACATCATCCAAGTGGAGCACAAAAACGAAAAATTTTGAAAAGTAGAAGGGAAGAAACCGAAGCTCTGTCTGGATCAATGCTTAAATTTGTTAACCAAGTTGCCAAACCAGAATCCATTATTGCTAGTTCATCAAGTCAGCAGACTGATTTAGATACAACCATAGAATCTGACCAAGGAAAAACAACCACCGAAACTGAAACGTCAAACCAACAATGCGAGGATGAAATCAATTTTTCTAGTAAAAATGATATTTTTTTAAATGGTGATGTGGGAAATTGGACAATTCCGTTATCAGATAACATCAGAATCAGTATAGTAAAACTAAAGAGGGAATATTTCCAGAACAAAAATGGTCCATTTAGAGTGGTTCAAAGAGTAGGGAAGCAAACAAAGGGTCAAATTCGACAGTTGACAAAGCATTGGTTCTACAAGCAGCTTCCAAATGGTGAAAAAGTTCTCAGAAAGTGGATGGTTTATTCTTCTTCCAAAAAATGTTTACTTTGCTTTTGTTGTCGACTTTTTGCTGCTTGTGATAAAAAAAGTAATAATTTTTCAAAATTTGTTACAGGGTTTAATAATTGGTGGAAACTAAACCCTAAGATTTCACATCACGAAAATTCTGAAATTCATGAAAAATGGAAAACATTAGAACTAAGTTTGAATCTTAATAAAACCATTGATGCCGTTCATCAAGAAAATCGAGAACTGGAAACTAAAAAATGGAATGACATTTTACACCGCTTATTGGATGTCACCATGTTTCTAGCAAAACAAAATTTACCTTTTCGAGGCCACAGAGAAGATGACTTTTCTAACAAAGGCAATTTCTTAGAGTTAGTTGAATTAATTTCACACTACGACCCTGTCTTAAAAGAACATTTAGTGAGGGTCCAACATAGCAAGGCAGGAAACACAATTTCATATCTTTCCCCTAAAATTCAGAATGAATTTATATCTATATTGGGAGATACTGTGAAACAGAAAATTATTGATGATGTAAAGCAAGCAAAGTATTACGGGATAATGTTTGATTAAACACCTGATATATCTCACCAAGACCAATTAAGTGAGATTATTAGATATGTTCATATAAAAAACAAAAATGTAAGGTAAGAGAATCATTTTTAGGATTTTTTCCTCTTGCCAGAAAGAAGGCTATTGATATCACACAAAGAATTGTAAATATTATTGATGAAGAGGGTTTGGACATAAACCTATGTCGAAGCCAAGGTTATGACAATGCTTCGGTAATGTCAGGTGTTCATTCTGGGGTACAAGTCAGGATCCATCAAATAAATCAGAAAATTTTATTTGTACCTTGTTCTAATCATTCACTTAACTTGAGCGGGGTTCACGCATTTGGAAGCAATCCAACTTGTGTAACGTTTTTTGGAACAATTGAAAGCATTTACAACTTCTTTTCTTCAACTCATAGATGGGATATATTGTCAGAAAAAGTGATCACTGCCAAAAGGCTAGCAGGAACCAGGTGGAGTGAGCAATATTAGGCGGTGAAACCTGTAATGAATCATTTCAGCAAGTTGGTACAGGCTTTAGAAAAATTATGTGATCCATCAGAAAATGTAGATACGAGAGGTTCAGCTCAAATTTTAATGAAAAATATTCAAGATTTCAAATTTCTTGCTTATCTTCATTTCTGGAGCAGTACTCTTGAGGAAGTCAATCATACTCAAAAATACTTGCAAACAGAAGGAATTGGTTTAGATAAAACCATTGAAAAATTAGATACCTTAAAACTTTTTCTGCATGAGAGTCGCGATGAATTGGTTGAAAATGCATTGATATTTTCTACAAAAATTTGTGAAGAAATTGGAATTGCTACAGAAAAATTGGGTCGAAAAAGTCAAAGAAAGCTTATGCCTGGAGAAGAAAGTAAAGATGAAGCTTTAACGTTGAAACAGGAATTGAGACGATCAATGTTTCAGTCACTTGATAATTTTTATCAAGATCTTAGAAAAAGGATAGAATCAATGCAAAATGTATATGTAAAATTTGCAGCCATTCAATCATCACATCTTATTGGAATGGAGATAGAAGAACTTTCAAAGCTGATACCAAATCTGTCTGAAACGTTTGATGAACTAGAAGAAAACGAAATGATACCCGAAATTAAACGATTAAGACGTCATCTTCAAGCAGGGAAAATTGAGAAAGATGATGTTAAAAAATGGTATGCACTGAAAATGTTAACCTATATAATAGAAATTGATTTACACGAAAAAGTTCCAAACTTATATTTAGCTTTAAAGATTTTTTTGACGATGTGCGTTTCAATTTCTTCTTGCGAAAGAAGCTTTTCAAAATTGAAGCTGATTAAAAGTTATCTTCGTTCGACAATGAGTCAAGCAAGACTTAATGGCTTAGCAATCCTATCAATTGAAAACACAGTGGCGAGAAATATTAACTTTGATGAAACAATACAAATATTTTCTGATGCAAAATCTCGTAAAAAACAGTTTTAATATAGTTTTCGATTAGCTGAATCAAAATTTTGTGGCATATGTGTACTGACATGTGTAAATGTTTTGTATCTATGTATATTGCATTTTTGTAAAACATAAAATATAAAAACATTTTTCATTTATTTTCTGCATCATCAGCCAATTAAAAAATGAAAAAAAGAATAAGTGCCTTATCCTTTTCTGGACATCGGCGACCATCAATTTCCACAAAATATGGACTGTGGTTAGTTTTTGTCGATGAATTTCTTGGCAGAGGTATAGACATATTTTTGCCATTTTTTTTTGCCATTGCATCAAATAAGCGACCATATGATGGTCTTTGGGATGAACAGCATGGTATGCTTTCGAACTCGATGACACTGACTTCAACGACCAAGCAGATAATCATTACATCCACCATATAATATCTATGTATATGTAATACATATTATTTATTTATGAAAGGCATCACAAATATTTCCGCCCCGGGTCTCAAAGGCCCTAGGAACGCCACTGGCATTAGGAACGAAGATTGACCAAATTTTAGGCCCAGTTACTGTGAGGCCAGTGGGACAAAGTTTCAAATGAGTAAATGGAGTAGATGTCAGTGACCTGTAAAAGCAGATTTGACAACGACACCAGGGATCAAAAAGATACTGTAAAACGGAGGAGGAAGGTTAAGAGACTTGGAGAAAATAATTGTAAAAATTGCATCGAAACATGAAATAAGTTAACAAAGCGATGTAAAGAAGTTTTCTAGTTAAAGTTGATAAAATGGAGTTGAGTTCATATAGACGGCACTATAGACAGTATTGTTGGTAGCACTAGGAACAGGACTTGATCTCAGAATTAATTTGTCCTTGGGTTAAAACATGACCTCAGCCCATGGATATATATATATGTATATATATATATATCTATATATATATATTTTTTATATCCATGCTTCAGCCCCGACACGTTAATTATTTTACTGAAGTGGTTTCTCCATCAACCCTTCAGCCACCTTCAACACATATATATATCATACTTTTGTAAAATTCCAATAGATTTTATAAAAAAATTTATCACAGTGCCTTTTTTGATATTGATAATAAATTCTAAAAATAAATTAACATCGCAACAAAATTGGTGGTATATTAAAGAACGTTTAAACGACAGCACAGTTTTAAAAGGGTCAAGTCTTACCCTTTGTTTAGCAGTGATCTAAAATTCACAACGTCCTAATAGAAATGACAAAAACTCGTGAAGAGCGTTCCTACATTAAAACAACTAAAAGTTGATATAATATAAGTCGTAAAAATATTGCAGTTTTCATTTATTTATTAATATATTCATATGTTTAAATTATTACAAGAAATGTATGTAAAAGGAATTAAGCTGATTCACACCATTAGCTGAAGAAATATGTTGAATCCAAAATTTGTTTTATGTCAAAAGATCCTGTGAAATAAAAAAATGAAAAAAACTTGAAATATTTTTATTCAACTTAATGATATGTTAAAAACATGCTAGAGTAAGAAAACAAAACTAACCTTTCTTTGGAATTCTCCTAAAAAGTTCGTTAACTTTCAACTTCGCTTCTAACAAAGAATCTTTTTGTAACCTTAAAAAATTTATGATTAAAAACCACCGATCCCATCATTTCGTTTTTATAAAAATGAAATAAAAGGTTTCTTATGTGACACTAACTCGTCATCAGAGTATCCAAATCGGTTGATGAAGTGTTCCGACAGGTTTTCAAGGATGGGATCACTGTGCAGAGCAACGAACTGCTCTCTACATATCTACAGTTGAAGTGAATTTCACCATTCTATATATTTTACTGTTGGTTTAACTTATTTTATTGAATGAAATCCAACGTAATTTTCGATACATAAATTTAAAATATGCAAAATTGGAGGCACCTTGTTCATCTCGGCGACCTGGCATGCGTGCGTCCAGAAGCAGTCATGTACTGAGGCGTAGAGAACACCAGCTCTGATTAAATGTGCAGCAATTTTCATTTTATTTCGTAAAAATTACAACCGACATAAAATAAGTTTAAGCGAATGTTGGTTTTTAATTAATGTATTAAAAGCATTTGTTGAATTCTTGAAACGCTCACTTGAAACAGTGGATGGCCGTGAGGAACATGTGAGTTGAATCAAGTGAGTGAATGAAATTAGGCGCAAACGCATTCTTCTGCTTCATGGAGTTCGGTTTTCTAACAAATTGTTTTTAATTTAAAGAACATTATTTAAATCATAAAAAAAAAGAAATACCAACTCGTAATTGATATATGGTGCAATGGCGTTAGTTGATGTCGCCTGCTTGATTCTGATCGGCTTGCTGTAAGGCTGAATGACAGGCCAGCCAATAGGAGTGATCCACGAAACTTTGTCCATTCTAATAGATGTGATTAAATCAGAACATATTCCAAACCATTCCTGTTTGAAGTTTTCAAATTGATTCAATTCATTCGAAAGTAAAAAATTTAATACAAAGGATCAATAAACTATTATCAATTACACATAAAATAAAGGCTATCCAGCTAATGAAGATAAAACTTCGAATCAATAATTGTTTATGTAACTTACCCAAAAATTAATATCTTAAGTTCTATTAAGCTGCCCTAAAAATAAAAACGAACAAAAAATAATTAAAAAGAAACAAATTGCCAACCTGAATCTCCTCTGATGAGTGGAATAATTTTTTGAGACTTTGGAAGGTCTGGTCAGTGAGGTAGCCCCTGGCAGCAAACTTCAATTCAGATGGAAACTCCTCAATATCTTTCAGCTGTCCTCCTATCTGCTTGCGTGCTCCGTATTTGGTCACACCGTACACCGTTGTCATTATTGACTGCTTCACAATCTGGCTCAAAATATGGTGGCTTTATTAATAAATTAAAACTCTGATATAAACTTCTGCACAATGATGCAAGCAATAAACAAATTAATATTAAAAACAGCAACAAATTTGAAAAATTGTCTCAAAATGATGGCGAAAAAATTTAAACAACCTGTCTTCGAACGAATCCATCCAAGGAAGAAGCAATCTCAACACCCTTTGAAGCATCAGCTCTGCGGTTCTGTTCAATCTATTTTCAGCATTAAATCATTTTTTACTATCACATTCAAAAAATTTCTAACATAAGATTTTCTGTAAACATACATACGGCAAGTAATTAATTATAGCACATCATTCAAATGGAAGAAATTTCTTTTCTACTATTTAATAAAGTAACAGAGCGCCAGCATTAACTCATGCCAGGGTTAGTTAGGGTCTTTTGGACAAGCTGTGCGAAACTTGCATAAAAACAAACTAAAGGGCTTCTAATAGATTATTTAAATGACAAACAAAATCATTAAGGTGACGTCATCGTCATAGAACAGTAATCATACTTATCACATTCAGAATAAATGTGTAAACAACAAAATAAAATAAAACAAGACTGACCAACTCAACGATATCCGAGTAGACATCTTGCGGTGCAGATGAGGGGACCAGACTGACAGACCTGGCACCGGCCTCATCTCTTCCTAGTGCTGCATAGTGCTGCAAACCATTGCATGATCCGTCCTGCAGAATGTTTGCGTGTGCAACTGTGCATGCAAATGTTTAAGCATATTGGAAGGGAACGTGTGTATCAATAAATATACGTACGTACACCACATGTGATTGCGTAGGAACGTCAATGTTATATTCGCCGTATTCGACCACATCACCATGTTGTTGAGATTATTTGATAATGATATAGTGCTCGTGATGATAGCAATAAAAAATGATATACCATAGGGTCATATTGATAGCAATTAGAGATGAGATACCATACTGAAATGGTCATAACAATTTCACAAAATAGTTCAATAAAACCAAATTTATCGAAAAAAAACATATATCAATCGATCCCAACAGCATTTATATTCAGAGAGAATTTTATTTAAAAACGAGAACGAAACAGATTAAAAAAAGTCATCTGATCTGATCTGACTTGATGGACGGGCAGACAGCTGATGTATTCCTCATGGTTGGCCGACCTGATGGCCTTCATAATTTCTTTACAACATGCCAGGGTCTGCCAGGGTTTGTCTGCTGTCTGCCACCACTTACTCCCCTGATAACGTTTGAACATTATATATTAATTCGACTGATATATACAGAATTGACATAGGTAATTTGGAAAATAACCAATGTCAAAACAAATTAATTATTAATTATAGATTTAAAGTGGGCTATCTCATTATCTCATCTAAAAATTAGATCAGAGATAACGCAATGAAAATATCTAATGCTTGTTTAACATTTCCAACACCATTCTCAGCATATTTGATAACAACATTCAGAATGAAATTCAACAATAACGACAGTCTGAAAATGAACATAAATGGAACAACTTAATTATCGTTATTAGCAGTCAGGACTTTACAATGCTATCGCATACAGCAATCATACCACGCACTAAAAATAATTCAAAAACTCCATACTTCAAAAGGCATATCGGCAGATTCCTCCACAAGGTGCATCACACTGTTTGCGTATGCCAGTCT
Organism: Helobdella robusta; assembly: GCF_000326865.2. NCBI lineage: Eukaryota > Metazoa > Annelida > Clitellata > Rhynchobdellida > Glossiphoniidae > Helobdella > Helobdella robusta. Next base: position 502,976 of record NW_008704589.1, on the reverse strand, counting down.
ATCGGAATTTGACTTCCTTATTAACGACAAAAAAAACTTCGTGTGAATGTAATTAAATTTATCCAATCAATGATCAGGCTAAAATTCATTAACTCATCTTAAATAGTTTTGTATTTATATAGCAATTTGGCTTAGCGTATTGACTTAACACAAGATTTCTGCATATGATAATAAACTGCTTTGAGATATGTGAATGGCTGAGACCTTTTGAGAAATCCAGTGAGATTAACAAGATGAATTTTAAGCCAGTCCAGTCCATTTGCACCCAATGGCTGACCAATGCCAAATGTGAGCAGACTTCGAGCGAGATCATTTCCTGACACAACGAAACACATTTAAATTAGTTTGTAAAAATGTTCCATTTAATAGAAAAAATTTAGTTAAAGCCGATATTCAACAATTGAAGTAAAAAACTTTTTAAACAGTTTAACCACTCATCAATCATGCAGCCAATTAGAGGCAACCAGCTAACCAAGATGGTTGAAATGTGGAGGTGAGGGGTAGGTGCGACCTCTGAAGTCTACATTGTGAGGGAACCAGATTGTTTCATCACGAAACTGCCCAATTAAAAATGTATTTCGAAATAAAAACCCCAAATAAATTCAACCATTAGCAGCTAAATAACCAGAACAAAATTAACTATGAAGTATTTATAGATCAAAATTGTAAAACAACAATGTAATAATATCTTAGAATGCCAAAACAAAAACGACAGACCTTGTTAGCAATGGAGAGTCTGTAAAGTTCCGTGCACCACAAACTGTACATCTCCTTGCTCTCCTTGGCCAACAATTTGTTGTGACGTACCGCATTCAACTTCTCCTCTGCAGACATACCACTGCAAATGTTTCGTTCGTCAGTTGCAGATTTTGTAGCAAGCCAAAAAATTTAGAAACATTTTTATAGTTGGAATAATTTACAAAAATTATTGCCACGGAATTAAAACTTGACACGAAATTAAAACACGAAAAAATAATCTTCCTACTCCTTAATTTTAATGACGCGTTGATTTTTGTTGTGTCGCTCAGGTACATCAAGCTTCATGTTGCCACCGTTATTGAAAACCGTGATGACCAAATCTAATATCTTCAAGTGCGAGTAAATAAAAATTATTGTTTAACTGTTTCATAAGCTTTTGGCAAAAAATATAGAACAGTTTAGGATGTTTAAATTGACGTTCACCAAATATATGTCAGTGCAATCAAACCTTAACAGACAACTGCTGAATTAATAAATATGGAAAAAATTTTTTTAAGATAACATAAAATTAAGTGATAACAAAATCAAGAATAAAGCATCTTTAAAAACTTTTTGGAATAAATAATTTTTTGTAAGTAATTTTTAAAAACAAATAATTTTTAGATGATGAAGATGATGAAGATCACCTCTTTATTAATCTTCCATGGACAGGCACTGACCACGTTGAGGCCATCATAAATAGGGTATACAGAAGAGGGAGGAAGTCTCTTGATCCAATCCAACTGACCATGAGCAGATGATGGATTACGTATCAAGTCAACTGATTTAATTATCATTTGTTCTATTTTTATTATTAATAAAAATATTTAAACGAAATTTTATAAATGATAAAAAACTGGCTGACTAACTTGAATTAAGCAAATGACCTCCGTGATTGTGATTGGTCCAAGGAACTGGAGGAAGAACCAATGGCAGTTCCCATGACTCAAAAGTCAACTGTGATAGGTGGGCATCCTCATAAAGTCTAACAAGGAAGGGGTGGGGCTTAAAACATAAACATCAATAGAAATTTAAGAAAAAAATTTATATTGCACCTGCAAAATATTAAAACACTGGCAGTAAATGCAGGTGAAATTAAGATGAAGAATTGAAACTTCATACTAACCACGATCTCTTCAGATGGATTGTTATTTCTAACTCTATGAACTGTGTAGAAGGCCGGTGTGTTGCTGTGATTATTTTTGAAAATGTTTCAATAGTTTGTTACAGTAACTCAATAATTAATGCTACTTCTATTTGCTTATTGAAAAAAAATTAATATTAACATGTATTAAAAAATGAATTTAAAGCAAATTAGTAACCTAGATCGAATTTCTGAATCTTTATTTACATCACTAGATTTTGCAGTTGGAGAAGATGACGCTGACGTTGATGAAGATGTTGATGATGACGTTGATGATGACGAATGTTTTTTCTTAATTTTAACTTCGGACATTATAATATTATAGAGGAACTTTCCAAGCTATGGAGAAATAAAAAAATCATTTAATGTAATGCAATGTAACAAAGAAAGCAAAAAAATGAAAAATAATCGATTGATAACTTGAATTTTTCAATGTTAACAGTAATATCATTTTTTAATGTTAAATAACTTGTAGTGAAAATACGAAAAAACAAGCAAGAACATTTAATTTTTAAGCATTTCAAATATTAAATAAATTATATAATGCTGACTTCTTTTTTCCTTGCTAAAGACCATGGCTGAATTTCAACCTGAGCAACATTCATTACAATATTTAAGTCGAAAAAATTTTATTTAATTTAGGAAAACACCATCATAAAGTTCAGAATCATACTAATTACACATAACCTACATCATCATCTTCATCGTCATCATCACGGCAAAAATCTTTGTCATCATTTATATTTTTTCATTCTGTGATGATGATGCTCGATGCGATTATCATAATGTAATCATCAATTATCATTTATTTATTCACAACTTATTTATTTTTATGAATAATCATAACGAACATAATCATTTTCATCATCACCATCATCCTTACGAAGAAATAATAATGATTGTTAATATGTTAATATCATGATCAATATCAGTACACTAATAAAAAGTATTGAATTCGTAGCCATTATCATCCTCACTATCATCATAAAAAATTTGATTTCATGAACGTTCTGAGAAAAAAAAATTGAAGAGCCTCAAAGCAATCAGATAATGCAAAAATAGACCAGCAGTTTAGATAAGGAGTGCATTTCCAAGGAAAGGAAGGAAACAAACATTTTTGAGTGGTAGGCCTCTAATAATATCATTCCATATCGTTCGATGGTTGCCTGTTACTTCCGAGCCGTTGTACATATTCAAGTACTTTCTATAAACCCTGACAAGCTGATGTTTCACTCAAAAATTCAATCGAATTATTATTTACTCGCAACTTATTTATTTTTATTCATTTACAAAAAAATGAAACATTTATTATCGTTAGAATATTCACATAGCCGCAATAAAAAATTATAATTTTTAAAGTTATAACTTGTTGTTGTTGTTTGCACCATGAAACTGACAATCACAGTTGAAAAAATGGATAATTTAAATAATAAATGAACCACATAAATAGAAATTGTGAAAAACAAATTAGCGTAACACTAACAGTTTTTAAATGTTGAGACTTCGATCTGGACTGGATGTGAAATTTTTGAAATATTTTTGACCCAAGACACGCATGTAGAAAACTGCAGGCCGGACTGTACAATGACATCTCTTCACCCAACATATCAATCTCCTTAAGCGGAGAACGAATGCAAAACAAATAATTTAAATGATGAACTGGTGAAAAATAGTCGGCACCATTAACAACAGATTAGAAGCTATAACAACCTGCATCATGAAATCTACATAGACGTCAGGACTCCAGAGTTTGAGGAAGGGAACTAATGATATATCTCCATGAGCTTCATATTATTTTACTCAATTAAGTTAATAAAAAAAACATAATGAGTAAATTATGCTAAAATAAATAAATAATAATAAATGAATACCCTTACGTGTAAAACTTCCCACAGATATGCCAGAACCAAATAAACACACAATAATGAAAACAGTGAAACAAATGATAATAACTTTGGTCGTTTTGCATTTGTAAGAGCTGTCTGTTGGCAATGAAAGCTTTCCTCAAGGTCTGCCTCCATTCCTCCTTCTGCTCTGCCAGCTTGGACCTCTGATTCGTGGTCAAGGTCAAAGTTACAAATGTATTTCATTGAATAACTTCAAGAAATTAGAAACAAAAGTAGCTTAAATGAGCGTGAATGTCCTAATGAGTGAAAACGTTTAATTTTGTTTTTATTTATTTATTGGACTGATGAAAAGGACTGTTTCAACATTTGCAAACAGTCTTCATCTGGATGACTTGCAACATCAGAAAATACTAAACATAGGTTTCCAGATGAATTAGCATGAAAATATAGGTTACGAAAGATACATTCTTCCAGATAAATCCATAATATAAAATTTTAAATAATAATTTGAAGAACACCTACTGCTTCGACTATGGCTGCATCCTTCACATTCACAGGGTCTTTAAAAATACTCTCTACAACGACGCTATTTTGCAATTCAGTATTTATTTGTTGGCGCAACTTTGAGCCAACATTTTTTAAGTTTAAGCTGTTTTGGAACGGATTTCTGGTCGGCTGTTAACAGAAATATGCCAAAATCAATTGAAATTAAAAAAGAAACAAAATGATTTTAACCTTTAACCTTTTCATAAAGAAAAGTGTAATAAAAACTAAATATAGAGAGTTTGTTTGGAAGTTTTACAATACAAAACAGTCAAAAATAAACTTAGATACATTATTGTCGTTGAGATGGTTTAACAATGCACATGAATATTCATTGACTGTTGGGAGGAGTCTAGGTACAAAATGGGATTCTACTTGCCTGATAGCCTGTCAATCATAATTAGGGAGCAAAATTATGTTAAAAACAAGAAGAAATGCTAAAAAGGAGATGCAGCAACCTTCACTATTAGGTCTTTTTCAGAGGTCGTGTATGTGGTTTCAAGGAAAATGTTTTCTAAGATTAAATTCTGTAAAATGAATAAATAATTTCGATAAGTAAAAAATTTAACTACTCAAATAATGAATACAATAATATTAAGAAGAGAATGTACATGTTTCTGAGTGTCCCTTATGAGTTTTTCTACAATCTCCACATTTTGACTAGGTTGTCTGCCCAGACATTCGAAACAAGCAGCAAATGTTTCTAAAGTGGGCTGCAGATTGGAATCTTCAATTTGAAGGTACAATTTTCTAATTGCTTCATAATTTCCCTGTCAATTTCAAAATAAAATCGTCACAAAATATAAATTTTAAATTTATTTTACTTGAAAGTTACACGTTTTCAAACAAACCACAAACACTAATAGAATGTAAAATGAAAAATATAACAAAACTAGAAACCAGTTTGGCCCATGCTTTGAAGAGTATGTTGTAAATTTTTATGTCTTTCACTGGCCTGTGTCTAACTTTCTTCCTGTATGGCTGGATTTTGTTGGACTTCTGCTTGCCTTTTAAGAAACAACTTGTCACGTAAGCCTGGGCTTGGTGGAGCTTGGTGAAACATTCTTACAGCATTAGAATTCAATACCTCATTTGCAATTAACACTTACAATAAGCTATAACAAAAATAATTAAAATTATTATGGTCACTTTTAAATAGAAATTCTATCCTTGTTATATTTTCTAACAAAAAACAAAAACATGTTGAAATATTAATTGGATTATTACCCTGTAGTGTGTATAATATGAGTTTATCAAGCATAGAAAGTTTGAAAAGTGCTGCTAATGTAAGACAAATTTGATTTCAATGACACTAAAAATCTTAAACTATGGCCAAACTGCCAACATTGTTCCATTATTGCGAGTAAACTTTTGGTAATTTGATTTCAAACGTTCATCATCGCCCTAATCCATAATGGTTTTAGTAAATAACTGAAACAACTAACCATTCCAGTTTGCACACAGAGATCAACATAAGATGCAACATCAACATGAAAGATGGCATCTCTGATCTTCTCTTCAACACTTAAGGCCACTTCTGTCTGTTTCTTCTTATTTAATTTCAGAACATTCAAATTGTCAAACAAATCTTTCTTGTCATTGCCACTACTTGTTTCAACAGATTCAATTCTTTCATTCTTCTGCCTTTGAATCTTTTCTTCCACTATGTTCAACTTTATTCCACTACTCTGTTTGACATAGTTTGTTACTTTGTTGACCACTTGACTATCTCTAGTTTTACCCTTTTTGTTGCACTTTTTACTTTTAAATTGAGAATTCAACTCATTTAATTTGGATATTTCTTCTGAAAGTTTATCTAAATCTTCCTGGTTTGAAGCCTTATTGCTACTGTTGACTTGATGAGTGACTTGTATTTTCTGAGCAAGAAACAAAACTTTTTGAAGATCAACCAGCTTTGCCTTTTGAAATTTATCAACTATTTTCACAAAATCTGAAAAATCAAAAATCAATTAATTAGTTTCTTTTTTTAAGTTAATAAACCTTCTCACAATATGTTGATATTTAGAAATTGAAGAACAACACAAACAAGACAACAAAATCAGCTCATATATGTAATCCATTGTTCCTAGCATCAAACAAATGTAATTTAAATATAATATATTAACCCTCTATATGTTTTTTCTTTTTACAATCTAACTCGGCATCATAAAACAATTGTCGTGATACTGGATTGACTTTTTTAGCTTTGTCATTATCTGATTTTGTGTAAGATCTGGTAACTAAGAAAAAGTATATTATGTTCATATCTTTATAATATAGATATAGTCTTCATATAGAAAGCTGAATTTATAACTTAATGAATATGTCTGCCACGCTGTCCTGTTTTTTAAAAACTGCTTAAAGCCTAATTTTATTCCTAATATAACTTCTAACTTCAATTAAAAGAAACGGATCACTAACTTAAACTTTTTATCTGGTAATATAAATTATATTATATAATAGAATTATAATTTTTAATTTTGATAAATATATTTTTATTTCTATACAGCCTTTAAAATTAATTAAATAATATAAATAAAATCTAATATAAAAAAACTAAAAAAAGATAGCAGAAAGAAAAAAAACTGCTAGACTAGACTAATAGAGTAACTATAAATAAATTTTAATGTACATTGATGAGATGACAAATAAAAAGCAGAACAAAATTTTTCACTGACACTTACTGACATACTATATTTAATAAATATTCAATAATAAAAAAAACTTATTACTGTAATATTAATTTTTTATTAATAAAAAATTTATTAATAAAAAACACTCACCATTGGTAGAGGAAAGGAGAAACTTTTTTTTATTATAATTGTACTGCATAAATCGGACAGTATGTACAAAAACTGCCTTATTAGACAAATGCAAAATAGACATGAAGAATGTAATTTAATGTCACCATTTAATATTTAAATGAAAAGCAAAAAGAATTTAAGATTCAGGAAGGATGAAACTTAACGATAATAGGCGACATGCAACAACCTGTGCAGTAAAATAAACAAATGATGACCAAAGAATAATGAATGTCTAAAATTGTAGACAATTGTGATACAATCATGGGTACAATCATATATATATAATCATAAACCATAGATATATAGTAAATCTATGACACAGATATATATATATATAACATAAATATATATATATATATAAAACATATATAACATATAAATATATATATATTATATATATATAACATATATATATATATATATATATAATATATATATATATACACGAATGATACCATTATATGATGCCATCATATTGATGATTTTAAGTGATATCTATCTAATAGTTGGTTAATACCTTTAAGCTAATTGTTAACATTTTTCTTTAACATGAATCCCACAATGTACACTAGTTTTTTGTGTGAACCTTTGTTTGCACTATTAATAAACAACAATGTTGTCAAAGGTTTTGCAGTTGGACAATAAAATCTCATAAGCAATGTATTCATTTTTCGATCTTTGTTTCAATAGATAATTAAATTAGGATTAGGCGCAATGAATATATAAACTACAATCATCACGTTGATGTGCAGATAGGAAATGATCTGGAAAAACACAATTTTTGACTTGATAAGCCAAAAAATCAGGTCGCTAGTCTGATCTACACTACCAAACATTTGGGTACGGTTTTTAGCCCTCCTTTAACTATTTTCAAAATTGAAACACACATACACCACACACACACACACACACACACACACACACACACACACACACACACACACACACACACACACACACACACACACGCACACACACACACACATAACACAAGCGCACTCATTCATTTACCATTTATATCGAAGTTGAATACCATATTAAGAAGCTGGCCGTATGAAGTATTTTTTAAAAGTTAAATTTCATCTATTTGATCTTTTTCAGAAATAAACAAAATAGGTGCTTTGAAAAAAAAGCTCTCGTTTAGTTGACTGATTTGATCTTTTTTATTGCGGGTTCATTAATTTAATTTTCTTCCGAAAAATAAAAATTTTATAAAAAAATCGCCGATAAATTCATTGCATTTTCGTGGTAAGATTTATTTTTATTTATCACTAATTTGCAAATAAAATTCTGTTTGGTCAGTGGAATGTTTTTTTATTTTAATTTTGTAGGGAGAGATTAAAATTAAATTAAAATTATTAAAATTAAAAATTAATTAAAAACAGGCAATTTATCAAAATTAAGCATTGAATTAGGTAAATTTAATTTTAATGCTCTTTGCTTCTTGTTGTGTAAGTTAATATTTTATTTTTTTTAGAATATTTGGTTTTTATTTACTAACTAATTTTGAAAAATAATTCAGCAGAGCAATTTATATAATTATAATAAATAATATAATATAATTTATCATGAACGAAAAATAAAAGATTTACTACAATTTAGTTATTTGATTTTTAATTACATTGTGTGTCTGTACTTTCCAGCTATTATTTTTTTAATTATATAAATTTTATATATATAATAAGAATATAAGATGAAAAAAGTTACGTTTACGTCAGAATAAAATGTTCATTTAAAATATAAAAACTGAAAATTAAAAACTTAAACTTAAACATCTTGCATTGTGCCACAAAGAAAATATATAAAATAAAATAAGCTTAATAATTACATAAGTTGTTTATATATAACGATTATAAACTTTGTGTTTGTAATATATACATTTTTATTTGCTAAAAATTTGGATAATAAGTAGTTTTTAATGAATTTGTAAACTTTTCAAGAATTTTTCTGTTATTAATTTTAAAACGACCTTATTAATCTTATGTGTCATTTGTTAAAGAATTATGACCATGTGTAATGTTTAACTTTTAAAAATGTAAATTTATTAAAAAAAGGTTACTATTTCCAACCAGATTTTCAAGTATTTTTAAACATACTTTCAATTTGTTATTTTGACTAGTATTGCACTTCAAAAAATCTAAAGATTAAGTAAATAACATTGATTGTTTGTGTGTTATTTACCACTCATAAATTTTCATGCATTTTTTTCACCTTTCAGTTTTATCTTTTTTAAAATGTACCACAAATTTTTTTAAAGTTTATAACATCTGCCTTTCTTATGTATCACATTAACTGCTAAAACTAATAAACTGTGTTCCAATTTATCTTTTTTATATATAATTTTTCCAATAAAATAAAAAAAATGATGGTTTATTCTTTTAAAATTTTCTGATGCATTCTTTTAAATGGAAGGAGTCAGTGGTACATGATGTGAATGTGATGATGATACTTGATGAGTGTAACTGTGTAACACATGATCAATTGTCTTTCACTCATGATGTGTTTTTTTTGAAAGAATGTTTATGGTTTTTTTTCTAATCATTACTATTTTACTTCATCCATATCTTGTTTGTTATATTACTCATATGTTATCGGGTCTCTGTATTATTGTAATGTCACGAAATAATGTTGCCTACATTAAGTTTTTTCATGTATGTGGAGACAGTCTGCTAAATAAGCTACAAATTATATAACATTCTAAAAATATGACCTTTATAAATTCTAAATAATATAAATTTTATGAAATTATGAGTATATAATTTTTTTTGAAATTTATAAAATTCTGAATATATAAATTTTATAAAAGTCTGAAAATATATTAGTTTCACTCATTATAGTTATATACAACAGATTTTTACATCATTTCAATAATTATTGGTAAAACGGTAAAACAATTATCATTGCTGAAATAAATTTGAATGATTTTAAAACGCAAATAAAATCTCTGTGCTCATTAATTAATGACAAAGTTAACAGAGTTCAACGTCCCTTACCTGGAGAATAAAATTTGCATATGTTATACATTTTTCAAATTCCCTGTTAATCTATCTGTTGCTCTGCCTTAAAGAACCCTACATAAATTTATGCAGAACATCTGTTGTATAATGTTTCTAAGTTACATCATCATCGTCATCACTCTAATCTGATATACTAACATTTTATCTGCTATTTATTTCACATACTAACACACACAAACACACGCACATCCATGCACGCTAACATACGCACATACACACAGACACACGCGTGCGACGCGTGCGCGCGCACACACACACACACGCTGCACCAGTTCTTAAGAATTTGTTGTAGTAGAGAGATCAATTTTCTTTTTTTAACACAGGGTGTGAAATATGCATTTGTTTACTGATATGTTTTGATAGTGTCACATTTAGACAGATTGTGTTCTTTTTTGCTGTTTTAAGATAAAATTCAGTTAAGAAGTTTATTTAATTGTTTCTTTTTTCATTTCAAACGTTTTATTCAAACTGTTTTAGTCTACGAAAATTCTGCTATCAACAAAATGAATTTGCACTGAAGCTGACCTGAAAAAAGTACCTATTTTTTCAAATCTTAAGTAGCTAGTTTTAAAATATTCAATTGAATAACAAATTTTGACTGCTGTAAATTATAAATGTTATGTTTACAAATAAAATGAATCACTTTTAATGAGATCAACGTAAAAAATATATCTTCTGTAAAAAAGATATTTTCCATATTGAAATACTTGCTTGGATTGAATGATTTGTAGTTAATAAATATCTTTGAATGAACAATGAAGGAACTGTGAGAGCAACCACAGATTGGTTGGCATGGCGACTCTAACTCAGGAATGGATTTGTTTCATTTTATTTCGATTCATCATGCCCACTATCTTCCTTGCTGGTTGGTTTCATGTTGGGATGAGTAATTCAAATTATTACTATGTTATCTTTGTTGTTTGGTTATTTTTTTGGGATAATTTTTTTAAATTTTACTCTTTTTCTTCTCTCCCTCTCTCCTCTTTCTTCCTCTTTCTCTCTTTTTTTCCTCTCTCTCTCTCTCTCTCTCTTCACTTTTTTACTTTTTTAATGCCTTCTTAAAAATGATTCAAATGATCACACATAATTTATTTTTTTAAATCAAAAACTAACTAGC
>NW_008704589.1:456041-491711 GCF_000326865.2 Helobdella robusta | reverse complement strand
ACACACACACACACACACACACACACACACACACACACACACACACACACACACACACACACACACACACACACACACACAGCCACGATCTTCAGGTACAATGTTTTTTCCCTGGTTTATGGACTGCTCATGCTGGTCAATGCATTACTCTACAGACCTACTTACTTCTCCATTACAAGTGCAACACAAATTTTTGTTGTATACCCATTGTTTTCTTTAATGTTTTTATCTGATTAGAAAGTGTTTTGGGATTTTGTTAGTACTGTTTTTTCATATACACAAAAACAAGTGAATAGTAAAAAAATGTTCTTTGTGAGTGATTATTCCAAAATATTCAAATTAGTTCAGTTTTTGTGAAAATTTGATTTTCAGTCAATGTTCATCTCAAGTTTATCTGCTAATTTGCTTATCAGTTTTTCAGTTATAACATTATTAATAATGATGTGCGCGCGTTAATAAACTGTTCTACTGTTAAAATGTTTCTAATGAAAATATGTAAGACCTGACTTGGAACTGATGCACCTGTAATGTTAGGAGGATCTACAGGCAAGTATCTGATGGCCTCCATGGTCCTCACAAGTCTCACCTTGTTGTGTCAGTCAGTCTTTCAGATCTACGCTGCCGTCACCAACAGACCACAGTACAGTGACCAACAGCAAAATGTTCAACAATCGACAATGCATACTCACGAAGCACAACAACATCATTCGCACTCTCAACAACAATATCATTCAACGACAACCAGTTCATTCTTCAGAGGTCATAGCAAACATTTACAGAACAGTTCTGATGGCTTTCAAAGTGGAAACTTATCATTCACCGCTGACACTGGAGTCTTTTCAAACTGTTTGTTTTTGTTTGTCGCTTTTTGTTATATTGAATATTTTTTATCAAACTGGTGTATGTATGTAGAAATGGATAACTATAAGTGTTATTTATTTTGGCACTTTATTCATCAAAGTTTTCTCCTTCCACTTTACACTTTTTGAAACATTTGCAATATCTCTTCATACAATTTAAAGATTCATGGATATGTTCGCCTGTAGTTTTTATAATTTGTTTGTATATATATCCCTGATTGATAGCTTAGCATTCAGTTGATTAAGTTCAGTCTGCATATAATTTACAATTCATTCATTCTGCAATTATATTCATATCTGCATGTTTGTTTGTGTTGAATAGTACAACAAACGATTGATACTCAGATAGATAGATGTGTTACCAGTTATTATTCTCTATTAAATTATCATCTATGTTTACATTGGTGATGTCATTGATGTTCTTTTAACATTACTGTCATGATAAAAATAATGATTGTAGCAGGGATGATGATTAAGTAGAAATACTTGTTGTTTGTGTGAACATTGTTGTTGTTACTGCTGCCGCTGTTGCTATTGTTGTTGTTAACTTTTTTTAAGCAATCATTTATTTCTATTATTATTTACAGTTATTTACATTTTTTATAATTACTGGAGCCACTATTACTGAAAAGTTTTACATCCTTTGTTATTGGCTTTCACTTTGTGGAGCAATTAAATGTATCTCATATTGAAACCCTTTAATTTGTAAACACAACAGGTTCAATTTTGGACACTATATTGCTGCAGATTGGATTTCAAAGGTTTGTTAATACATGTGGTGGTGGTAACCTTTAGAAACACATGTTTGATCTTACTCACTGCTTGAATTTTATTGACACATGTCTGCCTGTGTGTCTATCACATTTCGTATCATGTTTACATCATTGTAGTTAGTGATTTGAAAACTAAATTGGGCGTCAACCCTCTTCTTTTTTCATTCAGTTCAGTCTTTTTTCTTCTTCTTGTCTCTTTTATTTTCTCTCACTTTTTTTCTCTCCCTCTCTCCCTCTCTCTCTCTCTCTCTCTCTCTCTCTCTCTCTCTCTTTTCTCCTCAGCTTAATTTGATCAACTAATAAATCAAGAACCATGGAGCAACTCATGTTCTACTGATTCACAGTAGGGTAGAAAATGTATTCATTACATCCATTTATTGATTCATTTATTCGTTATATCAATTTTATTTTTTCATATTCCTACATGCATCTGCATCTGATTGCGTTACACCATACAGTTTTGTGTAAATAACGTATCGATGGCATTGATAATGTATGCACACAAGCAAGCGAACACGTGTGAATGAATTGTTTATCTATAGACGTAGATGAATTGTGTGTCTATAGACCAATGCATAAATATTCTGTGCACATGAGGTCAATACATTTGTTTATTGATCACATTAATACATGCCTCGTTTTAGTGACTAGACAGTTAAAAATATTACCAAAATGGCTGCCATCAAAACAGTCATAAAACAATGATGCTGTTGTCATCTCTTCCATTTTTTGATAGATTTTATTTTTATTAACTCTTTCAACAATATTTTTGTAAATTAGATGATTTATGTTTTATTCCTAATATTTTATTGCTTATAATATTGAAGATGATGAAAATGATAATGATATTTACAATGATGATTGAAGATGAGCTGTTCTTATTATTACTTGAATGTACATACATACGCTAGTATGTTGTATTCCTTGTGTATGTTTATTATGTGTGTATTGCGTGTGTGTGTGTGGTATGCTGTGTTTCTTGTGTATTTTTATATGTGTATGTATTATGTGTGTGTGTGTGTGTGTGTGTGTGTGTGTGTGTGTGTGTGTGTGTGTGTGTGTGTGTGTGTGTGTGTGTGAGTGTGTGAGAGTGTGTGTGTGTGTGTGTGTCTGTGTGTGTGTGTAGTATGTTGTATTCCTTTTGTATGTTTATATGTGTATGTACTGTGTATGTGTGTGTATGTAGTATGTTGTATTCCTTGTGTGATTCAAGTGTTGATTATTTAGAAGGGAAGATTTATGGTAGCCAGTGTAACCTGATGGTTTTTCGGCTACTTATTATAATATAGATTATGTGATTAAAGAATGTTCGTGATCATTTGAATTGAGGAAATTATGAAATTATTTGTAACACTGTTAATAATTATTAATTGTTAATTGGCAACTATCAGTGATTATAATTATTGTAATCGTAGTTGTAATAATAATTATTTTTACTGATAATGTTCATCTAGTTTATAATATGATAATTTAGTCATGTGTCTAGTTGAATGTCAATATTTCATGATATCTGAGTTCATACTAGAGGTGTAGGTAATGAATGAATGACATACACATGAGCCTGAATAATCTTATGTGTTTTCAAATTAAGCCTTAAATTGCATTATTGTTAATTCAATACGTTGCACTGTGCTATAAAATATTAAGCCGTTTTTTGAAATGATCACACATGTTGAAGCTATATAACAATAATCATCTCTTTATTCAACTCTTAACCTTAGTTACACTCACACATTTATATTAAGGCAAATTAACTTTGGGTGAGTTTAAAATCATCCATTAAATTAAAAATTTATGTGACCGAATTAATAAAGTTGAAAATGTTGACCACACGGCGACAACAGACTGCAACATAACGACCCACTGAACGTCATCCGAATCTTGTGTCCTGATGTGGCTTGCTTCGTCATCACCCTCGGCTGTCTCTGGTGCTGTCAGGCCTGGCTCTCCAAGCCAACAAATTTCAGACCGTGTTGTTCTCGGGCAATAGACGAGCAGATTTGCAAGTGCGCCAACATCGTTTCACTCTACCTAGGAAATTCTACGTCTGTAGCGTTGATAGCGATGGCCGGCATATTGCGACCGTCACTCATTAGTTTGGTCTACTTCTTTGTGGTCCTGGTGTCCATGACTATGTGGTCACTTGTCGTGAGAAGAAGGCTGATGTGGTTTCAGAGAATTAGGTTTGAGTTTTTTTTATTCTTATCAAATTTAAATGTTGTAACGTATGCATTAGAAATTGATAATCAAAGACAAATACAAATGTTTTCTTGTTTTGATCTTTCCATTGTTTGCATAGTTGAGGTTTTAGCACCATCATCATCACCGCCATCTTCCTCCATACATCATCCAGGTTCTTTACAGTCTCGTATGCCGGCTTGCACCTGTTGGCGATCTACTTGAGGCAGTTTTCCACGATTGACATGCTGTGGAAGGAGCATGTTGGCGAATCCAGTCTCATGGATAGGTGGGCAGCCTGTGGATAAATATACAAATATAACTTTATTACATATGTAACACTTTCGTATGACGTATATATCTACATGCTATATATGGTTGTTTGCAGGTTTCTTTTTAATGTTTTCATTTTTCATTTGTATTTTGTAAATAGTTTTTTCGTTTCTTTCAATGATAACAAAATTTGTATTTCTCAATGTATGTGTTCTGTTGGACATATTTTCAAATTACCGCAATAATGTTGTAAAAATATGAGAAATGCTAATCAGATGTATAGACTGCTAGATGCATAAAATTCATGTTTCTTATTGTTTGCTCACATACATAGATTTCTACTATTCGATTGCAATTAATATTGATGAGTACATTTTCAATTTTTGTTGAAGTTAAGAGTCTAATTCATTCGACCAATATTTACAGCATGTGTTGTTTATTAGCAATGATTATTTTAATAAAAACTGTCGCAGGCTGCTTGGTCTGACGAGATTCATCAACATCTCCCAATCCGATTGCACAGAACCTCAGTTCATATACCTGAGAACGGAACTTCATCCTCTCTGTTACGTCCACCTGACTGTCATCATCATCTTGTACTTTGTGCTCACTGCAGAGATCAGACGCTGGATGCTCAAGGTTAGATTTTTTTTTTCATTTCAATTGTTTTTAGTTTTACAATTATTGACCACTTTTACATTAGTATTTAACTACAAAACTAATGCTTATTATAAAAATGTATGAATCCAATTTTAAAATGCCTGTGAACATTTTCTTCCTTTTAAACTACATTTCAATAATTGTTCATATTTTTATCATTTGCACTTCAAAGTTGAACCAATTTGTAGCTCTCCCAGCTGACATCATTTTGCTGTTGTGCTAAACTTGTTTACATATTTATTCATGAAGTTATGTTAAAGTGATTATTCCAAAAATTACACCACACGACGCGCGTACTCGTTACACATTCACGCACAAGCAGCGCTTCATAAGCGTGTGGCTACAGATATTTTTTTATTGATTAAATTTTATAAAATTTGATATAAACATACTTTATTTTCAGCATGCTTGGAAAAACTACGCTTACAAATATTTCATTCACAATGTAAATCATTTTTTCAAATTAAAGTTGAAATTGATTATTATCGTTGGTGTTAACTGATAACATCGAGAATTTGAAATGTTCACGTCTCACTGGAACTTGATACCTCATTCAACACTGTCCTCTCACTTTTAATCTTTCCACTTTTATCATTTTAATCTGTTTTATATTTTGCAATATTTTTCTGATCTTAATTTATTTTTTTTATCGCTTTGCATTGATCAACATTTGGGCTTTTTGTTTTTATTGCATTTGGTTTTATATTGAAGCTGATTTACCTAAAACTTTTTCAAGTTTTGTGGTTTTATTTAGTTAGAAATAAATACATTGACAAGAACAAGTTTCTTCATTTCGGATTAAAGTTTGATAGGTTTTGATGTAAAAGAAAGTACAATGATCATGAAAGCTATCCATGCAACTTGTTCAGTTAATAAAATTGTTCACTATCTTGCTGGCTGGATTTTCGCCATTACTTCCTATTTGATTCTCATCACGTTGCCATTTATGGAAGTCGACAAAAATAATACGTTCAAATCATCTTAATTAATTAATTAGTGGTTTAGTTTAATTCAAAAAATAGAAAAAAAAATTATTTTGTTATATTCTTAAATAATTTACGTTTCCATATCAGATGAAGTTCTTTTCAATAAAGAGCATATTGAACGCCAACAGCATACATCAGAAGATCCTTTTGAAGACTGGCGACGCTGAGGAGGTTCCCATTAAATTTCTCAACTTTCAAATCATCAAATTGTTTATTGTAAGGGTTATCTATTTAAATAATTGCTGTGATATCCGCGGCTTTCATAGTGATAAGTGTGCCGAGTTAGTTCTTCAACAAGTTAGGATATCAGAGTAATCTTTATAAAATATTAAATAATATTTTACAATTGATGCGGTATGATTTTTGCGTTTCTGTTTATTGTTTCCGATTTCTGCTACTGTTATGAGAGTTGTAGATTAAGAACGGTTATTTGCAAATTATACTCACCAGGGTGGTCAGAGTGATGAAACATTGAGGCCTGGCGTTGCTGGTCTGCCTAGTCAAGGTTTGTCATTGTCATTTTGTAATTGTTCATTTAACATTATCTGCATTCTCTAAAAGTAGCCCAAAATCTGGAAGTATATTGAAATTTTAGGTAATTTTGTACCATAAAATTTAGAATTTCAATAGTAAATTATGAAAAACAGCAGAGGGTTCGACATCCAACGACCAATTCGGAATGTCAACCTTCGGATTGGACGCACACAGGAACCCGCTGGTCAATGCACTCAGTCCCTTCTATGCCGTCAAAGAGTATGCTCTGAAACAAAGCTACATTGGTACTCTCATTGTTATGATGGTTGGCGTTTGTTTCATCCTCTGGCTGCTTCTATGTTCCAATTGCTTCATTAATTTGAAACAAATCTTGTTTTATTTATTTATTTTAAAGATTTGTTTTAAATTGATTAATGAAAAACTTCAAATCTTGATCCAAAACTGTATTGTATAATTATATGGTTGGTATAATTATACAATACATTTTTGGATCAAGATTTGAAATTTGATATATATATGCTGAATAAATTCTGACAGGTATGGAGTATAATGTACCACAGCTGGCTGACGTTTGCATTCCTGATGTGTGCCTGTTTCATCTGGATCATGCCCCTGAAGCGATCCATGTGCCAGGGACTGTCTCCCATCATCCTCTTCTACGCCATCAGCCTCCTCATCCTCCAGTACATCTATGGATTGGATCTGACTACAGATGAGCTGCCTACCTCCATCAAGGAGGGCTTCCAGTTGAGGGACATCGGCCTGGTACAATATGAAAATCCTGCTGGTCCACTGGCAATTAAGGTTTCTTACTCACTCATTCACTCACTCACTCACTCACTCACTCACTCACTCACTCACTCACTCACTCACTCACTCACTCACTCACTCACTCACTCACTCACTCACTCACTCACTCATGTTCTGATGTGAATTACTTTTTTTGTTGTTTTGAAAGAGTCTCATTAACAATTGAATCATTTGAAGAAGTTTTGTGTTACAGTTCAATTTCATAAAAACTCATTCACATTTTTACAACGAGGCGTTGATAAGCGGGCCTCCCCTACATCAACTGATGTATATTAATCTGGTTCACTCTCAAGTAGACTTCAGTTATCGCACTGATGCGTTCATCTTCAGATTACATGTTCACAACTCATATTATGTCATATTCAAAATGTATCTCTAAAGGATTCGTCACTCTCAGATACTTATAAATATAATAAGAATTCCAACTAAAGACATTGTGGTAAATTTGATTTTCCATTAATAAAAACTAGTGTTTGTCGCAATGGTGTCTTGCTTGCAGGCATAAGCAAGACCTTGTATCAATTATAAACGTTTAAAGTCTTTTGTTTTTTGATTGAACACTTAATTCTTAACTGTTACTATTCTGTTTATATAGTTATTTATTTGAACATTATTGGCCATACAAGCTTATGCCAAGCTTCTGGTCTGCTGGCTCTGCCTGAATGGATTAAATAAATAAATAAATTGTTCACGAGTGTCATCATGTGTTTTTCTCTTGTTAACAAACGCCTTTGATGGCTATAAATATGGCACTGATTAAATTTCAACGTACGCTTATTGATCTTATTTTTATTACTTTTCCAGTTTGGAGTGTTGAAAAAGTTATCTGATTTGTATGACAATTTAATGGCAGTTGTTGTTCACGTGTGTGTTCTGGCTGACACTGAGGCACCTTCGTGAACGTCGGTCTGGCTTCCCGCAACAAACCCACGAAATCATGCTGGAACCTCTTGGCATAAACCGGAGGAGTCTTAATATGGGTGGGTGTTGCTGCTGATGGTAGGATGGAGATGGGGGGATGGCAATGGCGTTGAGCGTTTGATGTTGGTGAGATTGATATTGAGGGATTGCTAGTGAAGGATTGATGATGGTGGAGTGATGTTAATAATTATTTAAAAAGAACACGATAGCTGTTTATTACTTGTTTAATAAGGCCTCTCATGTTATATTCTAGTGTGTCGATAGATTTTTTTAACTCGTTAAAAGTTCCATGACTGATTGATTTTTCAAGTTTTCTCTTAATTTACTTCCTTATTGGTTGAAACAGCCCAGTTGAGCAGCAGAGAAAGTGAAATTGTCCGAAATATAGGTTGGTTGCATTTTTCATTATTACATGCCGATTCAAAATTTTTATTCTCAGGTAGATATGCGACTGCAAACGTGATTAGCTTTGTGATATATCTCCTGTCAATTTTATATACTGTATACACAAACACATATACATCTGCTTATTTTTGTAATTCGAAATGCTATCTCTAAATAATTGTTTAGCTGATAAGCTTAAATAAATAAATATTACTATAAATAACTAGTGTGATATGCCCGCTTGTTTACTATAAATTTATGATCATGTATGCATGCATACAATCTTATACAAATACATACACAAATACACATGCAATCACATACAACCGTGTACTATACAATCACATAAAATCATATGCTATACATTCATATACAATTACATACAACCATATACTATGCAATCATGTACACTCACTATTATACAATAACATACAAAATACAGTCACATACAATCTCATACAATCACATACATTCACGTACAATCATACACCCGGATATGCATGCACACAACCAGGTCTGTGGATATGGCACACAATGTGCAAGTACTGGATCTTTGCATGTGCTGCCTTGTTCCTCTTCATATCTCTGCAGGAAGCTGTTGTCTTTCGACTCATCTACATGTCCATGTTTCTCTACTTCATCATCTCATTCCAGGTGTTTTGTTGCCGTTTTTTTAAATTAATTTTCATTTTTTTTAATCCTTATTCGTTCAATTTTGTTCAAACATTAATCTTAAACGATTTTCATAACTATATTTGTATTTTGTATTCATTGCTGATGTATGCGTCGTGCAAATTAGTTTTAGTAAGTGTTGAATAAAAAAATGAATGTATTTGCGAAAGGTGAGCTATAGTTTTTGGCGAGCGACAATAAAGGTGTTTTGGTGGGTGGTCATATTGTATTCCATGATTGTCCTCGTCTGCATATACACCTACCAGTTCGATGGCTTTCCAAAGCATTGGGAAAGTTTCACTGGCATGAGGAAAGAAATGTTCGTTTCCCTGATTGCATTTAAATCTTTTTCTTAGTTTAAAATACGTGTAACATTTAAATGTGTAAAGAAGTAGATATTTTAGAATATGTAGTATAATTTGTCACTGAAAAATAAAAATACATTAATGGAAGTATTATTTTAAATATTTGTTGATTCACTTTTTGTTGATGTTTCTCTTATAAATTTGTTACATCACTATTCATTTTCTAGGCTTCTGAACTTGGGTTTAAAGGAGATCGACACGACGGAATTGTTCATTGACCTTTTGACCCCGACCTCGTTTCTCATAGTGGTCAGCATCCAGCTTCACTACTTCCAGAATGATTTCCTCAAGATGAGTGACCTCAACCGGTTCAAGTATGTGCGGTTTTTAGTTTTCCCACTTCCTAATCAGGATTTTGATATAAGTGGGAACGATGATGGTATTAGGATGATGTTTATATATATATATATATATATATATATATATATATATATATATATATATATATATATATATATATATATTAGGATGATATATATATATTAGGATGATATATATATATATATTAGGATGATATATATATATATTATATATTATATATATATATTATATATTATATATATATATATATATTAGGATGATATATATATATATATATATTAGGATGATATATATATATATTAGGATTATATATATATATATATATATATATATATATATATATATATTGATGGTCATGACGTGGAATGTTTCAATTGCAGATCCATGGAAAATGAACCGGCTCCCGAAAGAAGGGAAACAGCTGACAGTGCATTAGCTAGTAGAAGAGGTTTGCATATCATTCATCCATCTATTCATCCATCCATCTATTCGTTCATTCATCCATCTATCTATTCGTCCATTCCATCCATTTATCTATTCGTCCATTCATCCATCCATTCATTCATCCATCCATCAATTCGACTATTGATCCATCTGTTCATCCATTCATTTATCCATCCATCCATTCATTCATCCATCCATTCATCCATCTGTACATCTTTTCGTTCATTTATTCCATCTATTATATCATCCATTATTCAGTAATTCATTTATTCATTCATTCACTTTTCATCCATTCACTCGTTCGTATGATTGATCATTCATTGTATAGTTAATTAATTATCATCATTCATCTATCTATTGCCATTCATTTCATATAGCTATATTAGTAATATAATATTAGATTATACTTAATATGTATGCTTGTGCGTGCGTGTGCGTGTTTGTGCGTGTGTGTGTGTGTCTGTGCGGGTGTCTGTGCGATCCATTCTATTGGATAAGGACTTTTTGATGTATTATGATTCAAATAGTTCAATCACATCATGTAACGGATACATAAATGGATTTAATAATAGATGGTAGGTCATCGTAATTTAAACGCATGAACTGAATATTAATTCACCTCAACTACACATATCGTTCTTCCACAAGTCAATCAAAGAAAAATTAGTTAGTGGTTAAAACGAATAAATATTAATTAAAACAGTAGAAACGTAGATAGATTTATTTAAGTTTTTCTCAAATTTCTATGAGATATTTGGTGGTTTCGGTTTCAAATAGTTAACTTTTGAATTGAGGGTTTATGAGTAGGTTAAATAGTCCAAAATTTCACAAATGGTTAGTTGATTTATTAGATTTCAATGGTTACATATACCATAAAAATTTTACTAATATGGTTTATTATTATTGAACTGTTAACACGTTGCTAGTAAGTATTAACACACGAGACGGTTGAATGGGATTTTATTTTCGTTGATGTTTTTTTTAAAGAATTTTTGTTTGGCTGGATATCAGTTGCATCATTATTATCTGTTATTATAGTTAGGTTGTTAGGGTTATTAAAATAACAATCGGGTTTTTTTCCTGTTTAGGAATCTGCATTATCCGTAAATACATCTGACAATTTGTAACGTGCATTCGTGGAAGTACCGCACCACTGATAACTTTAGATGATTTTTAAAGTTTTTCGATTTCTCAAGTACTCTGTTGGTTCTATAGGTTTATTCCAACTATAAAAATATGACTAAATATTTTGCTTCTAGTTAATAAAGAGATGTAACAGTATGAATTAAGTTGTTTAGACAATTTTACATGAAAATATTTTGATGGGAATCTAAAGATTAGAAACGGTTTCGCAACTTGCATATATTATGACAATAGGCATTTGCTTCTGTTTTCTTCAGATATTTACCTAGAAGTCATCACGTTGTAAAATTCCACAGCAGATTCCTAACTAATTATCATTTAAAAAATATATATATATATAAATATAATATAATATAGTAAAATATTTTATAACGTGCATATTTTGATTTATTTAGGATATTAATTATATTCAGTTCGTGAAATTTCGTTAAAATGATTTCAAATTATTTTTCGTTAACATTTACGTCTTCTAATTATACGTTTGATAACAACAAACCAGTACGAATCAATGCCAGAAGGCTTGGTGTGGTAAGGTTGAGTTAGTATCCATGTAAATAAAATTTGTAACCACATAAAAGTATGTGTAACTACAGGAAAAACACACACACACACATGGTGTATATAGAAATATATATCTGTTGTTAATTATTATTTTATTAACAATTTAATAATTTATTAATTTAATCTAATTTTTATGTTGTTAATGTTTGTTTAATTTTAATGGATTATTATGTTTTAATGTTTATTTTATTGTTTCAATTTTTTTTCATGTTCCAAATGTACCGTTACCATTACAATATTTGGTCTAGGTTATTTTCTTTTCATAAATTACTAATAGAAGTAATAAGTAGCTGACGTGAAAAATAGTAATAAAAGTATTAACCATTTTAACCGAACAAATTTTAACAAAAATTAAATTTACAAATTAAACCTTTTAAGTATAAAAACGAAATTTTTGTTGATAATTTCAAAAATGTATTCCATTTATTAATCAGCTTTGCTTATATGACGTTATATCAAATGTGAATACCTATTTAACTACGGAACAATTTTCGTAAAAGGCTTTTACTTTTATTTTACTAAAAGCCATAATTTACATTACTAAATCTTCCCCAATTAATGTGGTCACTCCAGTGAGAGCTAAATGGTTTAATAATGAATTTATCACAGGCTTATATCCCTAATATAATATTTATATATACATATTTAATTATTGGTACATAAATTGAAATTTACTAATTATTTTATTTTGCTTATTTTCCTTCGAAAATTATCTTGGTAAGGACCATTCTCGGCGGAATTCTCTATAATGGATTTTACATTTATCTGGTGTTCTTTTTTTAAAATTTGGTCAAGTTTGCTTATTAATGTCATTAATTTATCACTACTACTAATGAAGATGGTAATATAAAATAATTATTTTCGTTAATGATTTCAACCAATTTCTCAATGTATTAACACGTTATCTTTGCCTAAACTTATTTTTTAAATGTTTAATTTTTTTGCAATGTGATTCCTCCATCAAATTCCAACTCATTAGTCGCAAATCATCATCAATCCTCTAAAAGCCAATAAATTGTAATAGACTTCTTTGCATTTGCACACTAAACTAAACAATTATTTCAATCTTCAATTTTGCGGAATAAAATTTACTGAGGCAAATCATTATTTAATTAACCTAATAAATAAAAAAAATGAAACAAATAATCACTTAGTTAACTGAATAATTGAATATAGGTAATGTGTTGTTGTTTCTCTAATAATACAAAGTTTACGTTTGTTCTCGGTTTAGAAATTTTCTTCAATATCTAAGAAACTTATTCAATGTTTTTATTTAATCTTTCGACTGGCACTTTGTTTCAGGTCTTGATTTTCGTTTGTTAGATCTAAATGTATATTGTGTTCTTTCAAAAAGTGTTGTAATTTATCTATTCAGCGTGCTATTCAGTCAGTCATACTTGCGGATTCAATAATTTTATTTCATCTTCATGGAGTGGAGTGATTGTAGTCTTTGTAGCGAAACAGTTTTGTCATTCTTATCGTTTTTCATAATTTTCGTTTACGAAAATTATTTTTCAACTCTGGTACTTTTTGTTAAATCCTTTCCATCTTATTTTGCGGGATATATTCAACGTTCGCAGTTTCAGTGCGTATAAGAAAATCACTCACTTTCCTCAAAATGCTCTCACACTGCATACGTTGATTGACATTACTTATATCTATTTTATTCTTAACATCTTTTTATCCAAAACCTTACAACTCGAATCCTTACATTACAAACTTTATTTTTATTAACCTAGCCAATTATTTTTTATAAGAATTTTACCACACTTTTATACCTCTGCTCATAACACGTTATTATTTTTATTTGCCCACTTGAACGCAGGTCGTAAAGATAGGATCCTCATATTTTGCACGTATCTTTGGACTAAGTTCTACAGGTTTCTCAATATGACAAGTGCTGTTCTGTGGAGATTTGTGGAGGTGCACATCTTCAAAGTTACTGTCACTACGATATTCATCTGCTGCGTCTACGAGGTTCTCTGCTTCATCGTTTGCATGCTTTTGAATATTTCAAATAGTTTTCATTGATTAAACATTTTTAATTTTAAATCGTGACATATAAGACTATAAAAGCTGGTTATTTGCTTTTCTAAGCATTATTATTTTAACGAAAAAAGTGTGAGTTATTCATAGAAGTGTATGACTTTACTACCACATAGGTGTCAGCGCTGAACACTCTCCTAGTGCTCGTGGTTGTCATTCTTCTTCCATTTCCTCGGTTGCATTCCACTCTTTCCATTCTGCAGATGATCTTATCGTCTGCCATCCTTCTCTTCAAAATGATCTACCAGATGAATATAATTGTCGATGACCTCATGACCTCAAATTGTACTGTAAGTTTCAACTTTGAAAATTTTGTTGCGTTAAATTTATGTGATGTATATTCACATTGTTTGATATATTGAACAAAGTTTGAACTTTCTCAATGGTACATTACTGTTCATGTACTTATTGTAATACTGACTTTCTTTCTATCAGAGCAATGATTCTTCAGTACTCATCCATCCTCCATTCGATCAAACACTCAACAACACCAACTTCATCGGCATACACAAGGACAAAAATATGGCAAGATATCTCATGGTTCGTTTGATATTTTATTTTTGAAATCACTTAGACTACTGAGGCTTCAAATCACTGCTTCATTATTTTCAACTCCAATAAAAATTTTGTTGACGTTATCTTCACTACTCTATCAATTTGCCCATCTCCATCAAAATTTCTCTCGAAGATCTACATAATAATGATCCTGATGTTGAGCCTGGAAGCAATAGTTCGCTACCACCAGATCCAGCACTACCGCCATCCTCTGCACACACCGCCCATGGACGGCATCGTCTTCATGTACATCAAGAGACAACACGCTGACCAGGGTCTTTCCCAATGTTGCAAGTTTTTCATCAACTACTCCTTTTACAAGTTCGGCAAAGAAGTATGTTTGTTTCAATTTCTTAGTTTTTTCGTCTTCAATAGTCGTTGTTATTTGTTTAATCTGCATTACAGCATTAATGCACTAACTAATGAAGTAAAACACAATACTTACTGACTTACCCATTGACTGAAATTGACAGCTCTGCTTCATAATATCCATGACAACAATGGTCGTTCGTCTTGATTTGTATTCGGTGGTGTACGGGGTCTTCCTCGGTGTGCTGCTCATGCTCCACAGACGTCACTGCGCGTTCGTCTGGCCCGTCTACATCATCTTCCTGGTCATTCTGCTCGTTGCTCAGTACCTCTCTTGTGTTGGAGCTCCTCCCGCTCTATGTTGGGGTACGTTTCTAGAGACATCTGATTTCGTGTTGTTCGATGTTTTGTGAGGTCCTTAGTTGTGATATGGTTATGTTTAGATGGGGTGGTGTGTCCTGGTCTCATTTGGTGTGATTATGTGGTCTTTTTTTTGTTTCACGTTGTGAGAATGAACGGAAATTTTCAGTTGCGTTATCCTTGTATATTATTGTATTATGTATTTTTTTAAAATTAACTTATTTATTATTTTATGGTTAATATATATTAACAATTAATTCACTGTTGATATTTCAGTGTACCCATGGAGTTATGACCTCAGCAAGAACCTCAAAATCTTCCTCTACCTTCCTGACTATGAGAATCCTCCGAATCCTCGCAAACTCATTGGTTTTCATTTCATAACTTCTTTTCCAGATTTTATGACTTTATTTTGTAATTTCGTTTTTTAAATATTTTTAATAAATTTTATTGGCATAGCCTACGCTGTTATTAAAGATTAAGGTTATAATTTATAAAACTATCACTTTGCAGGTGATTATTTCCAGTTACTGTTTGCCTGCTTGCAGTGGAATGTTTTCTCCATTGAGGCTCACAAGCTGGAAGAATTCGGTGGAGATGATAATGAGAGCATCATCGATCGGCTGAACAAAAAAGTTAAAAACCCTCAATCAGATTTTTTATCTTATAAAGAGTTAGCAGTTTTTTTCTTTCAATAAGATTTTAACTTTTGGGTTATTTTTTAATCTTTCACCTTTGTTTTTTTTTATTGGCATGAAATGTTGTGTAACTTAATAACGCAAATGATTGTTTTAAATAACACTTTTTACATTCTATTTTATGTCAAAATCTAATAATTTAATATTTAACTTAAAAATCAATGCTTGGTCTAAAAATTTAGTACCAGGACAAATCAAACAAATTTTAACATCCATTTACCACAGTTCCTACTTGGATTACATAAAAACTGTGCTCTTCTTCTATTCATTCTGGGTGACGCTGATGGTTGTTTTCATATCCGGTATGTCTAGGATCAGCCTCTTCTGCCTCGGATATCTGGTTGGCTGTTTTGTCTTCCTCTGGTTTGGGGAGGGAATGCTGCTGAAGCCCCTGAAGAAACTTACAAACATGTTAGATCATCTCATTTTGTTCGGGTTTAGGTGGTGTTTATTTAGTGTAAACGATGGGAAATATTTTTTTTAATGAATTTTTATTTTTGTTTCAATACATCCTTTTAATTGGGATGGTTTCTGTTTTTGATTTAAAATTTGTTCTAGCGTTTATTAGCAAAATTAATATTTAATTTTAATTTATTGATCAGAATTAGGACTTTGTATTTTTGATAAAGTGACAAAATTTTCTGTATCATATTAAAGGTGGATGGGTCTCTTGATGTATTGCTACCTGGTTCTGCTTGCTAAATGTATACTGCAGGTGAGTCAGTTGTGTTATGCAGTGTTGGTATTCTTTTGATCATATTAAACAAGGTTTGTGGAAAATTAATTTTGAAAATTTGTGTTGGCTTTTTGTTGTGAGTAATTGTTGAAACTTGTGGCATATTGCAGTTGTTAGGCTGTGTGTACATATCACAACTGAACCAAGATTACTGCTGGGTCATACAATTGTTCAATATTGTCTGTCTCAAGTCTACTACCTATGTTATAAGTTAGTAGCATGATTACGATGATGACAATGATGTTGATGACGACGATTGTGTGAGAAGAAAAATTGATTAAGGTTGATGATTAAATTCAACAATTGGTGGTATTGGTTAACATTACTAGATGATTTATGTGATAATAATATATGCCCAAGGTTTTTTAACAATAATTTTCCCTCAGGCAAATCGAACATATCAAAGTGCAACATGTCGGTAGATGAGGCAGGTTTATCATGGGATGCCCTCTGTTTCGCCTTCCTCCTCTTTATGCTGCGCATATTTAAGACCTGGTACTTCCAACACGTTGTCAATGAGCTGAGGATCAATAACAAACTGGCTGCCAGGTTCGCATGATTTCTCTTGATGTCCTTTCATTCTTGCATCTTTGCATCGCCACTAAGATGTTGTATTGTGATCATTTGTGGCATTTCGGGTGATCTGTTGTCTGTATGCTGCTACTACATTATATTTTAATACATGCCACACGCATGAACAGAGGAGCTGAGCTGATAAACAACAAGCTGATAGATGACATAAACCTTCTAAGAGCCAACGAAGAGAGGGTACTGCAGAATATAAAAGTGAAGATGGATAGGATTCGTACGAAACATGCTGCCTGCATGCAAACCAGGATGCTCACCAAGGAACAATTCGACGACCATTACACTAGTTCGTACTCTTCATTTCTTATTAGCGTTTTGATCTGTTGTTCATTATTTTTGTGTTGCTGATAATTTTGCTGTCGCTTCAGTTTGTAGCTGTTATTTAAACAATGGTTTTTCAATTTTGATAGAAGTGATAAAACTTTTCCATAACCCAATCCAACCAACCGCCAGTTATAAGATCTGGCGACTACTACATGTTCAAGGACGTTGATGAGGAGGACCAGGAGATGACGGATGGAGACACGATGAGTGAGGAAGAAGATTCCAACAACAAGGAGCATGATGATTGGAGGAGGAAGAGGACCACCGTGGCTCCTACCACTGTTTGTTTCTTTATTCGTTCGTTTCGTCTTTTCTGCTAATCAATCCATTGATGATATTAATATCATCTATTGGATTGATATTAATGCTTTCTATTAGTTGACTTTGCGTGTTTTTATTAATTACAATAACTAACAAACATCAAATTGAATTTTCTAATGATAACTCTTTATCCCATTTTAATGTTTTTTCTCTATCTGGTCTTTTTTTTGTTTTAAAATGAAACTTATTAGTTTTATATCATTGCTACCATTTATTGGGTTAAAAAATTCATTGTGTTTCTCTTTTACCTATTTGTTATATTTTCCCACCAGCTGCTGGCGACAGCATTTTTCGGAGGTGGGCCAAAAGAGGCACTTAGTTTGATTGAGAAGACGAGCAACTTCTCTCGTAGCATCAGCATAAGTTCTGCCAAGGAGTACACCACACCTGAGGCAGACATGGTCAGTCATGTAAAATAGATGATTAATTAATAGAAGTGATTGAATGTGTATGCCTCCATATGCTTTAATTTAACAAATTCCACATTCATTCAACGTCAAAGACATTGATCACTCACTCACACACAACAACAACACACACACACACCTTACAGTCGCCTACTTCAATTCTTGATGGAACGACGTCCACCATGCTCGGTTCTGAGATTGATGAACTTCGTCCCTTCACGGTTGACGACTACCCGTCAATGGTGACGACATCTCTCTCCACCCAACCAGTCACAACTACTTCATCTACCGTAGCTCTACCAGACAAAATCACAACCACCTTCTCCACAATCACTCCGCACACGACTACCTATTCCATGTCCTCCTACCTGGCACCCACCACATCATCTTATCAGAAGCCTCTTCGTCACAGTGACGTCATGCCAAGTCTTCCTGAGGTGACGTTGGAGATGGAGAGTGAGATGAGTCCTGTCGGATCTAGAACCGTATGTCCTTCAGCAGACGATTCAACTGTGATGGAGGGAAAGAAAGAGGAAGAAGAAATTGAAGAGGAAGAACTTGATGATGATGGTTGGTTGGCTGGTTTACGTGAAGGAAGATGATGTTTGTTTAAGTAGTTTTTTTTTAACATTTCATATGAAATTATATTACGAACGATAAATTCAACTAATCTTTTAAAAAAATATAATCTCACAGTGATTGACGAAGCAACAAAAAAAGTTGAGACAGGTCTGAAGATGTGCAAAATTGTTCTCATCGGATTCATTGACACCCTCATCTTGCGCATCAACATATCGACCAGACACTACAGATCCGTCTCCATGAAGCTGCATGAGGAAAAGGAAAGGGAAAAATTATTATCTAGGGTTTGTGACACTTTTTTTTAGACTGGTTTTTTACATGTTTTTCAATGTAATAGCCCTATTTGAATTATCCTTTATGATCAGACAGTAAACTTATGTTGCTATGCCACAAATGGTCTTTAAATTTATGGCCGACCATGAAAATTAATATGCTCTTCTAACGATCATTTCATTAGGAGCAGTGTTAATATTTCATGCCTCCTCTTCTGACGTCATTTTTCAAGTAATCTTGCCTCATTATATTTGTTTAGTTTTGCAAACTGATTGCACTTTTTAAGGATTCCATGCTGAAGATGCCAAGGGTTGAGTCGGACATGTTGGAAGAGGATTCAAAGGATGGCGTTGCTGTTCTCAAGTTGGCGTTTTGTTTCAAGTTTATCATTTTTATAATTATATTTTTAGAACAGTTTAGTTTTTGGAGTCTCATAATTTAATAATGAGTTATTTAGGCGTAAATATTTCCATGTTTCAACCAACGGCACGTCATCTTACTAGCAATAAATCATACATCGCCTAACAACCACAACAACCATAACGACGACAGAGAAGATGAAATAACGAACCGAAAGAGAAAGGAGAATGAGTTTCACAACACAATGCCTCGCATCATCGTTCTCATCATTGCCATTTCCGAAGCGCTTGTAGCTCGCACGGACCTCCTCTGCTACTTTGCCATGATCTTCAACACGCTGATGAGCGCCAGCATCCTCTCCATCGTCTACCCACTTTCTGTTTTCTTCTGGGGCATGCTCAGCGTCCCCAGGCCCACAAAGTTCTACTGGGTTACTGCCATTACCTACACTGAGGCTGGTTGCTTTTTTTATTTCCACTTATTTTCATTGTACAGTGACATGATTGTACGTAGGAAATTGATGTTATAATCAGCCAACAACACTACGCTTACAATCTAAAAAGTTCCTGATTAAATACATCTCTTTCACTATTAACATCAACCCAATTTGATAAATTTTAAGGCGGGTTAAAAACTTTTAATCGATCCAGCATTTTAAACTTGTTTCATTTTTTGCTCACATCGTGAATTGAATAATATTTTACTAGAATTATCGACGCTGGAGTTGCATGAAAAGTATTAAAATATATAAGCACGTGCATTCACACAGTTCATCATAGTGATCAAGTACTTGTTCCAGTTCAATTTCTACCCATGGAACAACTCAACGGAGAAGTTCGCCTGGCCGCAAATTATCGGCATCGAGAAGAAGGAAATGTATGCTGCTCTCGACTTCTTCGTCCTCTTCTGTCTCTTCATTCACCGGACCATGCTGAAGGTAGGTGGAGATTATGGATTGTCATTATTGGGACGTGGGTGGCGACTTAGACGGTGACGTAGATTGTGATGTAGATTGTAATTATGACGACATTAACGTTCACGTAACGTAAGGACGACTTGATTTTTTTAAACCGGCTTTAGTAATTAATTTATTCATTTCAGTTTATGAAATATATATTTTGTTTTATCATTCTTAAGCAGTATCAACATCGTTTTCTGACTGATTTTCAATGAACGTGTTAAAAAATGTAGAAACGTGGATTGTGGACACATGGGTTGAAGGATGATGCCAAGTACCTACGCCAACCTCATTCGAATAACATCTCCAACATAGAGGTCTGATTATACACAGTCTCTCTCTTTCTTTTTTTCTGTCTCTATCTATCTATCTATCTATCTATCTATCTATCTATCTATCTATCTATCTATCTATCTATCTATCTATCTATCTATCTATCTATCTATCTATCTATCTATCTATCTATCTATCTATCTATCTATCTATCTATCTATCTATCTATCTATCTATCTATCTATCTATCTATCTATCTATCTATCTATCTATCTATCTATCTATCTATCTATCTATCTATCTATCTATCTATCTATCTATCTATCTATCTATCTATCTATCTATCTATCTATCTATCTATCTATCTATCTATCTATCTATCTATCTATCTATCTATCCATCCATCCATCCATCCATCCATCCATCCATCCATCTATCTATCTATCTATCTATCTATCTATCTATCTTTTCGTAACATTCCTCATTTCTTTTTCGTTTAAATGTACTTGTTTATTATTTAATCATTAAGTTAACGTTGTAATTATAGTAATAATTAATAATATTTAAATGATTAGTGCAACAGAGCTGGAGGCGACAATGCACTTGCCGGCGATGGAGAGCCAAAGAAATTGAGTCCGTCAGTATTTTTTTTTCTTCTAGGTGGTGTTAAATAATGCTATATTTCTTATAGAATGAAGTGGATGGCTGCTGAATGGAATAATTCCCAATTAATGATACCTTTTGTTAATCTACTGTTCGTCAGGTGTCAGAAGTTGTTAAATCCCATTATAAACTTCTACCAACACATCACCCATCCGAAGTACTCAGCAGTCAACGACGTCTTTGCTCCGATGTTCGCCTGCGATCTGTTCACCTTTCTCATCGTTGTTTTCGGATACAACAAGTTTGGGCCATCTGAGGTTTGTTTGCTGATGACGCTGATTGGTCGGTTGGCTGGTTGATTGATTGATTGGTCGGCTGGTTTGCCGATCTATCGGTTAGTTGGTCAGTTAGTTGATCGATTCTTCTGGCTGGCTGGCTGATCAGTCAATTTGTTGGTATGTTGTATTTTGCATTGTGAGGGACTTAGCAATTGATTGAACGACAAAAAGTTTGGTGGGTTTGCCCATGTTGCCATGATATTGCACACTTGAAGAACCATTCTCATGAATGATAACTTTGAAACAATTGACCAGAGATCGCTCAAGCCACCGATTTAGCAATAGAATAATATAATTTGCTATGTCATTAAGAGCAGAGGTCATGATCAGACAGTTTTTCTTTGTCAATTATTTTATAAGTCTTCAAAATTTTTATCGAGGCAGTTAAAAATTGTTTCTTGAATTGTTGAATTTTAGCAAATAGAAGATTCTGATGTGGCAACTGTCATCCAACAAAGTCGAGTTTGTACATTTTTTTTTCATTTTGTAAATTATTTTTTTATTTCTCAAGTATAACTTTTTGTTGTAGGTTTACTTAGTAAATCTTCAAATAAATATGTCAGCATAAAGTTTATCAAATGACCACATATGTACATTAGGGATGGATTGAATGTTGAATGATGTACCTGCCCTCCACGCAGGTTCCTGTTCCCTTCCTAGCCATGCTGTTGGTTCAATTCCTGCTCATCATCATCGATCGGGCCTTGTACCTGAGAAAGTTGGTCTTTGGCAAGTTCATCTTCCACATCATCCTCGTCATCATCGTTCACACCTGGATGTTCTTCCTGCTGCCCATCATCACTGACATGTTCGTTCTGCTTTTTGTTTGTTCAGTTGCTTGTTTAGTTGTGCGTTCTGTTGTTTGTTCAGTCTTTCTTTATTTTTTCAAACTTTTTTTTAATTGGTTTCGATTGAAGATCTGATCTCATGCCAAAACTTTAATTAGGACTGGCCGTTTCATTTGAATTTCAATAATTCTAAATTTGGCCATCATTTTTGCATTTTATCATCATTAATAATTTAGAAAATTGATCTTTTTATCTAATTTACGGAACCAAAAAGCGCTACTAACAAGTTAAAGATATGTATTTTTTGATTGAATTCTTTCTAATTCTTTTTGATAGTTTAGTTAATTTTTCATGTAAAATTAAAAAATTTCAGACCGTTTGTAAAGAACAGAGCAGCTCAGTTGTGGTATTTCACGAAATGCATCTACTTTGGGTTCTCGTGCTATCAAGTCAGGTCTGGCTATCCAATCAGAATATCAGGAAATTTCCTCACTAAAAAATTCGGATATTTCAATTTGTTCTGCTTTAAAGGGTTGGTTCATACTTTTTATCTTTATAACCTTCTATTGCGATTTTATCAAAATTTTGCGTTGAAATGGTATGCAAAATTTATAATTTAAATTTTTTCTTTTTCTAGATTTTTGGCAATTCCTTTCCTGTTGGAGCTGAGGGCACTGACAGACTGGATGTGGACAGACACCACTCTTGCTTTGACCAGCTGGTTGCAAATGGAAGATATATACGCTAACGTGTTTGTGCTCAAGTGCTGGAGGAAAATTGAACATGTTGGCTTCCTTCTTTTCGTTCATCATTTTTTATCACTAAATTATTTTTGAGATTTAGCGTATGTGTTTTGTTTTTCATATTATTTTATAATCTTTGCAAGCACTTCACTTACTCAAACTTGTTTACAGTATGACCGGCAGATTTTTCAATAGTTCTTTTCAAAATCTGATAAAAATTAATATTAAACAAATGTGACTGCACTCTTTTTTCAAATTTTACCTCATCATTTGATTACATATGTTAGATGCATTAATTTGGATGTACAAATCTTTGAAAACATCGGAAACAGGACAGTCCAACTCCACGAGCGATTCCCCGACATCCAGTTGTGAAGTATGGATTGGGAGGTCTCGTACTCTTCCTTCTCATCTTCATCATCTGGCTGCCTCTTCTCCTCTTCTCCATGTCAAGTAGCATCTACGAGCCCAACCCTCCCATCGCTGTCAGGTTCCAGTTAAGTGTCGGTGGTTACATGTCCTCTCAGGTTTGCTTTTCTTTTTTAAATTCTTTTTATTAAAAATTCACTTCGCTTTGTTCTTATTGAACATACATTTTTGTAATAAACATCGTTCTGTTTTGTATTGTTATTTTCATTTATTGTTTTCTTTTTATTTAATTTTCACGTCATGTTTAACATTGAAATGCTGCAGCCGATCTTTAAGACATCTATCAATAGGAACCAACTCTCGCCAATCGACCCCAAGGAATATGTCAACTTGAAGCAGATTTACATGCACATACCTGTTAGTTCAGTCCTTATTATTTCTTTCCAGTCAATGAAAATTTGTCATTTCTTTTTTTAGTTAGTTTTAATCTGCAGTTGCCCACACGCAAATGTACGTACACGCACACATACGTACAATTACCGAGATATATTTTACACGGTTGCATACACTTTCACGTGATGGCGTTGAAACCCGCAGAGAGCACTAGCATTTTTGAACGCCTACCGGGAAGATGATGTTTACAAAATATCGATTGGCAATACGTCGTCATCAACCTGGGAGATCAGCTATCCCACCGAGAAGAAACTCTTGGAAGACCTGAAAAGCATGAGGAACATGAGTTTCTCCGTTGATATCACCATAACCAGGTGTGGTGGTCAGAATGCTTTCTTTACACGTTCCACTGTTTAGTGTGTCTATCGCATAACCTATCCAATTTTGTTTTATATTTCACTTTTTATTTTTTTAAATAATTTATTTATTTCATTTTCGTTAACATTCTAAACATTTTATTATTGAAAAGGATTTCTTATTTTGGAAGATTAATTATTCTATAATTACCATGCAGGGATCCACCATTAAACGGATTAACAGAGCGTGAGGTGTCGGTACACTTCACGCGTCCAATGGATCCGGACAATCCCAAAGACAGGGATGCACTCAATAAGACTTTCAGGATGATTAATGGATCCTACAAAGAATCAGTGTTCGTGAACATTTTTATTTGTTAATTTATATGAGTGTTTAAGATTATATTCATTTGCATCTTGTTTAGTGAGAAATTGAATTATTAATATATAATTCATCGACGACATGATTATTTGCTGATTTTGCATTTAGGACGATAGAGAATTTGTTTCCGAGATACTTGACAGTGCCATCGAGGAAGAGTGTCAATGAATCTGGACTCCTCTACCACGGTGATCATGTTGCTCGCTTAGTTGTGCACGTGCTTACGAGACGTGATAATTATTATTGCTTAATGGAATTCATTCAAAATATCAAGAGTTTGCGATCATCATCATTTTGTGCCATACTTAGCATATAATTTGATCACTTCCATCCTATCATTAATGTTTTTATGAACCGTCAATTCATTACAAACACATCCTTGCGTTGGGTGACAGGTGAGAGTAGCAAGCTGGCTCACAGAAGCGACATCACACTGTCACTGCACCAGAACAAGAACGACAAATCACGCTGGTGGGAACTGAAAGAGAACTGCTTCAGAGAGATGAGGGAGCACGATTTGTCCGTCTGCAACTCCGGGCGCGGTTCTCTCATCGTGGCGTTCAGCGAGCGCATACCAAAGGGCGTC
Source organism: Helobdella robusta (assembly GCF_000326865.2). Lineage (NCBI taxonomy): Eukaryota > Metazoa > Annelida > Clitellata > Rhynchobdellida > Glossiphoniidae > Helobdella > Helobdella robusta. Next base: position 466,517 of record NW_008704589.1, on the reverse strand, counting down.
CTCACCTACGTCAACAATTTTGGAGTGATCGGTCTCTACGTTTCTGTCATCCTCGTCATCGGCAAGTTCGTGCGGATGCAGTCGGTCGGCAACATCCAGAACATCATGTTCACCAGTCTGCCCTATATCGAGAGGATATACGGCCTCTGCACGGATATCTATCTAGTCAGACAAGCGCGCGAGTTTGCGTTCGAGGAACTTTTGTTTGCGAAATTGAATTTTCTGCATCGGTCTTCTGAGACTATGATTGCGTGGACCAGATATCCTAAGCCTAAAACTGACTGATGATGGTTGATGATGATATATCGTAGCTTTATATACTTACATAGATAGTATTGATAGCATTTATATGTATATATACATATAGATTTTTCTACAATCTTGTACATAAAATCGAACTTATACTCACCTCTTATGTAAAGATGGATATTGAAAAGAAATAACAATCAGTTAAAAAACAATTGTTATTAACAGAAAAAATGTATTTTGATATAGTACCCTAATTGTGATCAGTTGAGGGCTCAATCGATTGTTTTTTGTAGCTCGTACATGTCTCATATTAATCAGTTTTCATTAACTTATTCATATTTTCCACCAAGCGTAGGTACATCATTTTCATTATTTTGTTGAATTTCTGAATGTTAAATTTATAGATAAGTATATTATCATTTTTTGTAACGTTTGAGATGTGTAGTTTTTTAATAGTTCATTCACATACTTATATGCTCATTTATTCATATAATCATTCATTCATGTTTTTTCATTCATTCATTCTTTTTTTCAAATATATTTATTCTGTTATTTATATATTTATTATTTTATTTACAAGTTCTCTTATAGCATCTTCTTCATTGTTCAAAAGCTCCTTTCAAAATAACTCCAGCACAAAACAATGAATCAAACTACTCCCATGATTTGTCTACTCTGCCCGTTGCATACCTGTTGCACTCCTTATCAATTTATTCAATCCTCATTTTTTATCTTCATAACAATCGATTCTTATATCATAATATCGTAATAGATATATCATATATCTTAATCCATCTATCTGGCCGGCTGGATACGTTATGCAATGCCTCAATATTTTCAACACATTCGAAATGCAATGTCGGAGTAAGGTGATGCAAGGTCTTCACTTCTAATGGCAACCTTTAACTCTCGTCCAATTTTTGTCGGTTGTGAATTTTTAGAGTCAGATCAACTGTCTTTTTAAATACGTAACTTTTAATGGTTTTAAAATATTCTGGACTAGAATGGAGTATGATTTCAGTTTATTTTCTAAGTCTAGATGGCAAATTCAATGATTTGGTTGAAGTCTGTTATGCTGAAACTTTGAGACATTACGAGGGCTGATGGTAATTTCTTTTCACAGGAATCTAGACAAAAATTTGAAGTTCTGAGCAAATGAGTGAAGACTTGAGGCTTTGCATGTCGTGTTTCGTGTTTATGACAGTTGCATGTAGGAAAACAATGCTGAAATCTGTGGAGAGATTTTTATCGGTGGAGTCTATATTTGAATGAGCCATGAAATGATAATAAGATAATTTATTATCCATTGTTTACATGCATGGCCAATAGTGCATTTTATTTTTTTCGTTTTTTATTCAACTTTTACTTGTGTTGTAAAACACGCTTACGCTTACTTGCGTTGTAATAATATATGCTTGCTTATTTGTGTCGCTCCTTAAATTTCTACTCTTAAATTTGATGAAACACTTATTCTGATTTGGACATTCCTTCCTTTTGGAGACAAGCATCTTATAAATTTATGACAATATTTATAATTATTAATATTATTGTAGTTATTAACGTTATCATTGTTTTGTGTTTTTTTTACAGATTTTGGTTATCTTGTATCGATGAATTTATTATTTTTATTATTTATATATATTATTATTTATTTATTTATTATTATTATTATTATTATTAAGTTTTTCTAATTATTCCTTAAACTTTATATCCAAAACTGTATATGTTTAAAAGTGCTCACCAGCAAGCATATGTATACATCCTAACTAAATACGTATTATCTACTAATACTTTCTACTCAATACTAGCTATCTTGATTGTGTTACATATTCAATTAGCGTTTTGATCCATAGTTTTCATTTAAATCAAATTTTCATTATTATTTTACCCTATTGGAATTCGTTTTCCTCTTGATGTGATTTGATAATTTCATGCCATATTGGTTATTTTAACACATTTTTTTAATGCTTTAAAAAATTTTTGTTTAAGTGGTTCTATTTAATGAGTTATGCGTTCTTCTCTTATGTTGAGAGTTAGTGTGTTGGCCAGTATCATTTCAACTACCATTCATATATCTATCAATTATCTATGTCATCGTAAGTATCTATGTGATCGTTACTATCGTGAATTCTTTCATGCATTGATACTTTTTCTTCTGTTTACAACATTTGGCAAATGGCAACATTTGTTGCAGTCACTCTCCTGTTGTTTTCATTCTTCATTTGCTTGCTCTTATTGTTATTTATTTATATATATATATATATATATATATATATATATATATATATATATATATATATATATATTGATTCTTTTGCTTCCTTACCAGTGTACATAGCAGTTAACGAAACGAGCGCAATTAAAAATGGGTTCTTACTTAACACATTTTATTAATCTTCTTTCCTTCTGTTTATTTCTCCATATTTATTACAATGAATGACAAATGCAATATTTTTTTTCCTTTAATAAATTTTTGTTATCTTTTGTAAATTTAGAAAAAAATTCTACTCAATTCAATATTTTGGTAACAAATATTCAATGAATTTTACATGAATAATCGTCTAAAACTCCGTTTAGCAAGTAAGTCTTATGATCGATTGCGCCCTTCGCTGAAGCTGTTTCTACATAAATTCTAACAAATATTTTTATTTTTTCCCTTACCACACAATTCTAACTTCATCGGAGCCCACTCGTTAACCGTCATTCGATTAATCAGTTTCGAAATTGGTTTTGAAATTAGTTTCTAAATTATTTTTAATAAAGTTTTCCCTTTCATTTTGAGAACAGCAATGAAGCCGCCAGTAATTAATGATGGTAATATAATACAATAGTACAATTATAATAATAAAATGGACTATTATTATAACATCAATTTCAAATGGTATGTGAATAATTAATTATATCGGTTTAATATTTCATGAACTCTTTTTGTCAGCCTGATTCATCAGATTTTACGTAGGTATCAATTTTTTCTCTAAGTTCATCATAAACAGTCGTCATAATACCTAAAAGCAATTACATGTCCACATGTAGCGTTACCTTTTAAGTGTAGGACAGTTTACATTTGACCAATTTTATATTATTATTATTATTTTATTATTATTATTTTATTATTTAACATTACTGTTAGGCCATTATTTTTAGATTTGGCCGTGTTACATCCGTTGTACAATTGCAGATATGTGTGACTATTCTTAATCTTTAAGTAAACGTATAATGTGTGTGTGTGTTTTGTGCGTGTGTGTGTGTGTGTGTGTGTTGATACATGTATGTGTTTGTGCAATTAACTCGCATGATATGTAATTAGATGAGCTTTTTATAGTTTTTTATGTATATTACATATAGATGTAAGTACATGTAATTTATGTATGCTTGTAATGTATTTGTAAGTAATAGATATATATTTGTTGTTAGAGAAGATAATAGGAAGAATTTGAATATGTTGAATTAATAATTTCATATCGCATAAGGCAATCTATCCACTCTGCTCACAACCATTTGTAATTTAGAAAACAACAAAGCCGTCTACTGATTAATATAGGCTGAAATCATTCGTCTTTTCATGTGAATTTATTTTCAAGATAGCTTAAATAGGACTCTGACTAACTACCTATTAATCACTTATTAAATTTTAAAATAAGTTTTAGTCTCTTACTATTTTTTCTTACAATCGACAAATTTCTAACGACCATTTTTGGAGTTTTTATAAATCATAAATTTTCATGTCGTTTGTTCCATTGTACGGATTAAGATATTTTTATATTCGCAATAATATTAATATTGTAATAGCACACAATTTGCTTTTATGTTATTTTTATAAATAATGCTCGTTCATCTTAGCATTTTGTCCATTTATTTTCTGTATTGTTGAATTACCAAGACGATTGATGCAATAATTTGACCACGAGAATTTCTCAAATATAAATTTATTAGTGAAAATTCAAATTTCTCTAAAGAATGCGAATCTTTGTACATAGATTATGCTTAATTAATTTGTAAATAGTCTGTTGCAATGTACTTATTATTATTATTATTATGCTAGCTACGACCACTACATATTACAACATGGACAACTAGTCTTGAATTTTTTTTTTGCTTTAATAGTTTCACGTTTTTCATTTCGCAGTATATCATTTGTTTTTTATTTGTTACATTAATTTAACATTTTTTCAAGTTATTTATAATTACGTCATCATGCTTAATGTAGAGATTTCATTTGCTGTTTCATTAAATGGTTTTGCCATAAATAAAATCAATTCTAATTTTGATAAAATTAAAAAGTTTAATAAAAGTTTTTAACTAAAACAATTGTCTGGGCGCTATTTCTTTCGTTATTTAAAAACAAACTTCCTGTAATCCGATGTTAAAATTTGAAACGTTGTCTCGATACACCTCAGACCATATATGTAGAATAAAATTATTTACACAAAATGCTTTTGTTCACATATTTTAGTAATTCATATTCCCTACCGTATATGAGTTAGAAGTGAATTTTATTTTCTTTAGTAACAATTTATACTCTAAAACAGTTGGACGCATGGAACAATTGAGGAGAAACGTATCAAAATAAAACAATTAAAGAAAATTATTCGTTTCCAGTCAAAAAGGAGTCACATCGATTCTTCGTATCATCTGCATGGTTGTTGTCACCATCACCACGCCTGCATGCCGCACCCATTCCTTCTTCTTCGAGAACCAAGGTTGGAAAGGTCTTTCTTCTCAAAGCTTCAATTTCATCTTTTAATGACTGAATCTCCTCTGCCTGAGATTTCACCAGAGCAATCAGTTTGTTCTTGTATACAAGTTTTCTGTTAACAAATATTACACGCTTATTTACCAAGATAGCTAAATTATAAGTGTTATTATAAAGCATCCTTTCCAATATAAATAAAGAGCATACGTCGTATCATATCGGCATTTGAGCTATTTTATTTTTTAGTTTGATTACTTGCTGCAAAGTTTAGTGATCATCTAAGCAAACTTCACTTTTAAAAAAGTTCAGGCTGATCCTTAAACACTCCCCAGCTACGTGAACGGCGCATAAAAAATCTCATTGCTCTAGGTTGAACAAATGCCTCTAAACGATGACAATGGTGCTGATGAATAAAGTTATGGCGTGAAATGTAATGGCAAATTAATAAACTCACTTGTGTCTGTTCTCTTGTTCTCTCTGAGCTGTTCCACTTTTATCGACTGCAAAAATTACAGCATCCAATTGACTACAAAATTTAAATAAAAACATGCAGAACTATCATTTTAAAACGTTCGTTCAATAGGGACATAGGAATAAACTTCAAAACACCTGCAATGTCGTGTATTTGCTTTCTTTCTAGGATGGTGGCGTTCAGTTGGATCAGCTCATCTGTCAGTTGCTTGTTCTTCGCTCTCAAGTCCTCAATGTTTTTCTCCACCTCTTTCAGCTTCTGATTCTTCATCTCCATCTTCTTCTCGTGAAACTTTTTATATTTATATTTGATACTGTTGGTACTTAACACTGACTAATCATCATTGCTAAATGTTTGTCCTTAAAGATTTTAATTGTAAGTTGTTCATTTCATTGCTATTGGTTTCTATTTTTCAATAATAATCGTAACATCAATCAATCAATCTTCGTTTTTCGTCCAGAGACCCGGTTTCCCAAGGTAGGACGTAATAATAATCGTAACATAATCTAATTGTGTATCTTTCGACGAGTTAACAGTTTCATTAGCAATGAAAGTACAAACGACCACAAACCTCTTTCGACACAGTCAGTGACTTCTCCAGCATGTTCACTTCCTGCGTTTTTAGATCATCATAATTGTCTTTCTTTAAAAACTGTAAAATAAAATTATTACGTTGATGCGTTACACAGACTTACGTTATGACGTTAAAGAAATTTTTATTGATTTTATAAACTTTCATTCAGCTTAACTAAATAGTTAAAGTAGAGAAACGATTGAAAACAGGATTCACTCAGATCAAATGAAACTTATCGTAGTTATCATATAAATAATGAATGCTAACGAAAAGAACTTCTTTGGTAACTTTGAACTTGGCAATATCTTTCATCTTATTTTTCAGATCTTGTAATTCCATTTCCATCTTTTTGTGTTCCCTCAAATACAAACGAAAGATGAATGGAGTAAAATTCTAATGATAAAATGCGTCTAACAATATTTAAAAAAACAACAAATAACAACGTCGTTTCTTTAAACTTCCTTACCATTCCAGCTGAACTATTCCTTTTTTGACGTCCTTGCTTTCTATCATCGTAGCTATCTTATTTTCACCCAGCACCTATTCGTCATCAATTTAACGAAACGTCAAACGTTGAGTTGATACATTCCCTGATTGACATGGTGAAATAAATAGTACGACGACGCATCCAACTGAACCGACCTTGATGTTTTTGTTGAGTTCCTCTATGACCTCCCTGTGAAGCAGCAAACTTGACCTATAATTCGGCATAAACCCTGACACGTCGACCTCAACCTGACCTTGTTTCAACAGCAACTGCAGCTCCAAATTGCGGTAAAACTGATGACTGGCTTGATGAAGTCTGTTGTCAAACAAATTTTCAGCGTTCCGAAAAAATTTAAATCTGAGTATTACAACTTTAATTGCAATGAATACTGTGAAAAAAAGCAAAAAAGTTAAGCAAAATCTATCCAAAAAAATTAATTCAAAACGATCATTACAATTGAAAAGAAGTAAAATTATTTTGAGCAATGATTAAATTAAAAGCAAAACGTAGATAGAAAACAATGAGTACTGGTTGAGAGTGTTGAAGACATCATCAATTTCTTGTTTGGCACTGTCGGCTTCAGACTGCAACTTAGAAACATGCGCCTGCAGTTCAATCAAGGCGAGCTGCTCATTTTTCACCTACCAAGTGCAATAATTTATTGAAATAAGTAGCCCTTCGATGATGTTTATTGGTTAAAATTATGCTACCAGCCCTGAAAGAATTACAATGCCAACTAACGTGGATCTCTTTCAATATTTTCTCCATCCTGTACGAACAGAGCTGCTGCCATATTGCATTAGATAAGCCTGGTGTTTGATCGAAAAGTGTATTTTTTTTTTATTTTGTAAAAATAATAAACATCTGACACGTATCTTTATTAATTCAATAATATTATCAATGTAATACAATTTCTGAAGGATTGTAACTACTCGATTTGATTTAAATATTTTTCCCATAGTATTTCTCTTTCCCCACGTTCAGTGCAATAAACATTTTTCACATTATCTGAACTTCTATTTTTCCACATGGAAAAAGAAAATAATTTTTGGGAGCATAAATGCCGCTAAATATGAACAACAACAACAACAATTATTAATTCAGCAAAATTAATATTTCAACAAATGATGAAAATATTTTTTTATGACTAGGAAAGTAGAAGAATAAACCAAAAATTAAAAAAATACCTTCAGGAATGTTCTTCGGATGATCGAGGTCTGCCATGACAGATGCTATCAAAGTCTGATATTCTTCATCGGCAAACAACTGGTTGGCTGCCGACTGAGGCCTGTCCAGAGCATTCTCCTTGCTCTGCGCCAGGTCCATCAACTTCGACTTCAATCCTCTTTTACATTACAAATAATTATCCAATGCATCAAGCGTCAATTCAGAAAATAAAATGTTTTCGTTTTATATATTAATCTAAATAAATGTTCGTCTGTTCTTTGCGGTTTTTTCAATTTGAGGACTTTATTCAAAAAATCCTGGTGCTTGAAACCGCCAACAAATTGCAAAATTACTTCTAGTTGGTCTAACAGTACGATAATAAAACGAAACACCATTAAAAAAACACCAACTCTGATTTTCATCAGAGACGTAAATATCAAATCAACAATTCAATTACTTTGGTCTCTTTTTGTAGAGTTTCAAAATGATTTCATGGTAAGCATGAGGAACGTCGTGAAATTCTCTTTTAAACATTCTTTCGTGAGTCTTGAGTTACAATTCAATCAAAACCAGCCAAGTAAAAAATTTTTAAGACTTCGTAAAATCATTCAATAGTTGGATAAAACAGTTGAAAATGTAAATTATAATTTACAAGATATAAAAGTAAGCTAACAACATCACCTTGTCATCTTCAGCGTGAGTTTCGTAGACAGATTGTGTATCGTCCAGCTGCTTCTTAGCTTGAATTGCTGCCATGAACGCTTGATTCTGAGAGAGAGAGAGAGAGAGAGAGAGAGAGAGAGAGAGAATGGGAGAGAGAGAGAGAGGGAGAGAGAGTTTAACAACATTGTATATTATGTAAACATCAATCATCACACAATAACAACAAAAACATCAGCATCAATCACCACCATAATCACCAACGACAAATAAATGAAACATCACCATCAACGGACCACCATAATAAACGACATCATCAACAAACAATTACATAAAACAAAGTAGAAGACTCACTGAGTTTTCTTTGGCAATCTCTAACTTCTTAAGCAACTCCTTCTCTCTGAATGTTATCTGCTCTTCCAGGGACATGCTGTGTCTCAAACGAAAGATCTTTAACTCTTCCTGGCAGCGTTCATTTAAAAATTATTTCCTTACTTCTCAATCTAAGCATATGACAAACAGAATATAGGCTGCTTACACAATAACCCATAATATTAATAATTCACTTGTTCAACAATATTACTTCTGTATACAATGTTGTATCTGACATTCACCACTAATCAAAACTTTGTTTATTATTCTTTTTTAAACTAACTTCCCAAATAGATCATTCAAAAACAATTTTTATTGTTGTTAAAGTGCTTCTAAAATTTAAAATCTTCACTGTTTTAGAGTATTAAAACTAATGCGTTAATCAAAATTGTCTCTAACATTTCAGAACAAACCTGATAAATTGCGGATTGAACAAGTATCTTCCTATCGAATAATTTACTGAGACGATCATCAAAGTTTTTCATGAGGTCGTTAACGTTCGCCTGCAACTTCTTTAACTCCATCTCTAAGACCTGGTTGTTGTTGCAACGACATTCAATTCAACACTCAACTTATAGAGTTGTATTAGAACAAACTTTCAAACAAACAATGTATTTATTAACTTTTCTGAAACCCTGACCTTTTTATACTTCTCTCTTTCTTCCTCGAGGATCTTCAAATTGTTTTTGTACTCTTGGGCCATCCTCTTCTCATCATCATTCCATTTATCTTCAGATTTTTCTTGCATGAAGTTAGGAATTGGAATGTCCTGTCGATAAAAAAAAACCACATTCAACAGTTGGGAACAAAACTATGGACGGAGACGATACCAGATGACAACAATTGTATTAAATGATTGTATTGATCAATAAATAGCAACAAAACATTTAAACGATAGCAACAATCATCGCCATGGTTCTTTTCAAAATTATACGCCGGTGATACTAATGCTATAATGGCTACCACTACCATACTACTACCACTACTACTACTAATAATAATAATAGTAAAAATATTAATAATAATAATAATAATAGTATTAATAATAATTAATAGAACAAATAGAAGAATAAGAATATAAAAAAGTAAGTGAACAGAGACCTTCTTGAGTTCATCTTCCTTCTTGATCTCCAAGACACCTCCCATCATCTGCTCCAGACCTCGCTCCCTCCAGTTATCCTTAGTTTAATTTTTTATACATTTTAATTCCTTTCTATTCCATTCAATAAAATGAAATTTCTTTAAATTTGAAAATAAAACGCTAAAATGATCTCAGCGACTAATTTAAGCAATAACATGCACCAGTAAGCATAGCTGGTATAAAAATCTTTAAAACCCTCAGGCATAATTGAAATCCTATTAATTTTTCTAATTAAAAGTTCACCGTTCAACAATTCTTGGAAATTTAAACGACGACAACCCCGAGATAATTTTAATACATACATTTAATCAACGGATCATACTCTTTTACGTGAGATATGAGGTGACTCGGTTACCGCTGGACAGAGCAGGATGATTTACGATTCTAGCGTCTTGCTAACCATACTCATATTACATTCATCTCCTCAATCATCATATCACAGTTATCATGATTATCATAAAATTACAGCCATCACATCATCATATCATGGCCATCATCATATCGGGGTCATCATCATTTCTTGGCCATCATTTGGTGGCCATAGTGGTCATCATCATTTCGTGGTCTTCACCATTTTTTGAAGCAACTTTCTCTCCTCTTCGTTTTTCTTCTCCTCTTCCTGCATCTTCCATTGCTCAGGCGTCATGTACTTTTCTATTTT
>NW_008704589.1:430126-455991 GCF_000326865.2 Helobdella robusta | reverse complement strand
CCAGAGAAAATAAATTATAACTGTCGAGGTGAGCGAATTACAAAAATGTTGCGTGTGATTGAATCAAGTCCCACTGAATAATTAAATAAATTAATGTAAAATAACTTGAAAGCAAATGATGATGTGACTAAGCCTTTTAAAAGTTATCATAATCGTAATCACTAATGCTATTGCTGTTAATGTCATAGCCACTCAAACGACAGAATTATCCTAATTGTCATCACCATCATTAAAAAAGACATCAACATCCACCACACCACTATCTCACAGGTGCATGTTTTACATAAGCCTTCAACTTGCGAAACAAACTGATGCCACTGGATTGAGTTGCCTGCTAAAAATCATCCCAAGAACAGTACAGCATTGGTTTGGAAAAAATAACAAAATGAAATATTCAATAATAATCGTCGCACCTACGTAAATGCTCTTTCAAAATTGTAAACTTAAAACATGAAATTTTAGAGTTCCTAATGTCGAATTTTCATATTTTGATAGATAAATTAGAAAATTTATAAAATAAAATCTGTATTTCTGCTGTAAGCGGGATTACGACCGTTATTGTTGCAATGTTGCAACGCATGCTAACTATTGCAACTATTGCTAGCTAGCCATCCGAGAAAGACCGTAACGTTTAGAATTATTATTCACACTTCATCATCACCAACTCATCACAAACATCACCCTAGTCATCTTCCGCGTCATACTCAGCCCAACACGTCATCATGTTTGTGTTTGTTTCTAGCAGCGTCTCTGAAGGTTTCTTCATGTGGGCGGGCTCTCAATAACATTGAAAAAATTATATAAAAACTACTGATATCACATCATCATCACTACCATCATCAACATAACCATCATCATCAACAGCAGCAACGGCAGACCTCATTATCGTCCGTGACAAAAAGTAGTTCCGGCAGTTCGATGGATGAAAATTTGGGATCGACGACTTCCTCTTCAATTTTCAAACTGCTCATGATGCTCCTGATCCTTTGATTTTTATCTTTGATCTTCGATATGCTCTGTTCTTTCAGCTGCATCATATCATCAAACTCCTTGTTGAACTCAACTTGTATGCGATGTATGGCGTCCTATGACGTAACGATAAATATAAATGGACCTTTCATTACGACCTACACGTACTTTTCCATTGTTGTTGTGATATAAAAACTACTAAAATATTATCCAATTGAAATTAAAAGTAACTGAAGCGTTGTACGATTAACAAATAATATAATAATATGGTAAATTTATTGCAAATGAACAGTATATTTGGAAAGTTATTTATTTTTAAAAAGTTAATAAATGATTGATGGAAATTAATATAACGCAGCAACGATGAAATAAAACGTAGCAGCCAATAGAAAACCTTGAGGAGAACGATTTGCTTCATCTTCTGAAACTTTGTACGAATTTCAAACTGGGAATAAAAGTAATCATTACCCCCTCCAACAAGAGGTCCTGCAAGAAGAAGAAAAAAATATGGACCATGAAATAATTTGAAACATAACATCATTTGCTACCTTCAAATGAGTCGTATTAAGCGATAAGTGATTCTATAACAGAACAATTACATTTGGTTACATTAGACATAGCTACATTGAATTACAATCACATTACAACATTGAATTACATTAACACCACTATACCTAGACTTCCATTGAGAGTGTTGTAACGATCCTTCTGTGAATCATCCCTATCTATATCGTCTTCACTTTTCTACGTTCCAGTGAAATTATTTCAAATTATTCACAATAGAATCTTTATTTATTTGATCAATTAATTAACATTTTAATTAATAATTTACTTATTTAACTATCAAGTTCAACAACTAAAACTATCATATTGATGTACAGATATATCATTATCATTTATTTTGCTGAAGTTATCAACGCCTTCGGTTTGTTCATATTTAAATACGTTATAACAAGTGTTTAAAAAATGAAAAAATATTACCTACCAAACTCTGTCTTGACATCTTGAAAACATTTACATTATCTCCTAACTTGGACCTAAGCTGAAAGAAAATTTTAATCAACAATTTAACACAACTTTGAAAAAACTTGAAAACAAAAGAAAGACAAAAAACAAACATAATTTTACCAAAAAATAAACATTTTAGTAAATATAAACATGAGAAAAACGAAAAAACAAACATTGTTTAGCAAAAAAACATTTCGGTAAATAAATAAATAAGAAAAAATACAGAAAAACTAACATTTTGTTCAGCGATTTCAACTTTTCGGTGGGCAGTAACGATTTCAATTTCTCTCAACTCCGTCACTGACCTTTCTTTCAGTGGATAGTTCATGACCACGCATTGATTTAAAAACGCCTTTAACCAAAAAATTATACGCTGTTGTTAAAATCATTTTTTTTCGAAAAATTATTTCAAAAAAGTTGGTTATTTCTCGCCTATTCAATAATTTATAAAATTTAAATAATAATAATTTTATATGTGAAGTAAACAATTTTACAAAAAAAGTAACAAATATAAAGGATGTAATGTAGATAGAAAATGTAGGAGTTACTTGGATGCCCCTGCCCTTGACATTCATGTCATCCCAGCACTCCTTCTTTATCATCTCAGTCACCTTTCGCTTCTTGAAGTTCTCATTCTCTCTGTTCTCTTTCAACTGACAGGCAGCAGCGAGCGAGCAGTATTAATCAGTTTCATATCGTCATAAGTGACGACAAATGCTTATTCATTTAATAGATCAGAAGTTATCGTAAATGATGTAAAATGTAATCATTCTAAAAATTGCAAATTATTCAATAAAAATGTGAAAAAATAGTTTATAGGCGAATAATTTTTTAAACAAATAAATTCTAATTAAAATGTACAACTCCGTCGTCATCATCATTATTATTATTATTTTTATCATTGTCCTAACTTTCTGAACTTCTTTCTCGCATTCCATCTTGAAGTGCTTCTGTCTCTCAATGTCGAGGTCGAATTCATGGCTGGGCAGCCTTTCAATCTCCGGAGCCATCTCATTTCCCTGAACCAACTTCTTCAGCTACGATCAAAATCAAATGTTGCTACTGCATTTGAAGCCATATTTAACTTTAAAAAACTAGCATAGACTAAATAGTTTTCTGGTTTCCAATGAAGTAGTAGGTTAGGTCATCGGGTGTAATCAATGGAAATGATGAGAGTAAAAAAAAACAAATAAACAGATTGTCAGTTAAGAAGTAAATAGTTAACCTTCTTCCTGAGGTTTCTAAGTTTGGTCCTCAGATGTAACTTGACAGAACTGAACTGAACTTCGTCTTCCTCCAGTGCCTGCCAAACAAGTTCCATATTATCCATTCATCGGCGTCGTCGTGTTGTTCGTCAAATGTTTTTTAAGGTTAACGTGCTTAACATATTTACGTAGATGAGATTAGCAAAAGAAGTCACAACTTCTTTATAATTTGAACAAGATTACTAAAAACCTCAAGGAATCTGGCATCGAGCCATGAAGAGTGCTGGGTGGCCTTGGGAATGATTGACTGATATATCTCATCGTTCTCTATGGCTTTCTCGATATCGGCTATCACCGTCTGATCGATTGTCTCCTAACCAATCAAAATTAAGTTTAATAATTTGTTATTAAAAACCGGCCAGTATTGAGCAAGCTTAATGCATGAATTCGGAGTATTGAATGACGATAGTTATGAAAAAGTTAACAATTTGATGAAAAAACTCAAACAATGAGCCCTTTGTAGTGACAAATTAAACAGCAAAACATTAAAAATCTCTTTGCAAATGTAATAAAATAAAATGAATTTAAACGCATACAAACTAACTGACACACATACAAACTAACTGACACACATACAAGCTAACTGACACACACAAACTGAAATAAAACACATACAAATTGTTGATCCGGTGCAGTATCGTGTGCAAAAGTCGCGGCTGTCATTCCACCGAACTCAGCATGTTCGCTGCGTTGGTCGTTTTTCATGCTGGCAGCGTACGATGAGTAGTAATCTGATTGATAGTTCAACGTTTCGGCCGTTAGGGTGTTTTGAGAAGCCCTGTAGGTGTCGAAACTTGTTACATCAACTGTATTAATGAACGTTTTTCTGCGACTTCACGTCTGTCACGACGTCTGTTGTACATTTACATTCTTAATACATGAATTTGTTATAAATGATTTTTTTTCTTCTGATTTTCTGTGACAAGTTTCATCAAGTATCAATGATATAAATTAAAAATACAAAAAATGTTTAAGAATATTTGTACATTCAGTGAAAACTGATTTCGCCGATGTTTTTACAGTATCAATCGCTACAAAACACACACACCCATTGACAATCTGAATGATATCGCTGAACAATAGTAGTACATTGAAACACTAACAGTTGTACGCAGCTGAGCGCGTTATCGAACCCGGCACAGACAAGGAAGCATCCGTCGTAGGAGAGTGACATACACTTAACGCCACCAGTCCAAAAATCCATGCACTGTTTCAGCCACAACACAGCCTGGTGAAATTGAAAAAGATGACTGCAGGTAGCTAAAAAGAAAAGTTGTTTATAATTTCCATGGCAGGCTAGAATGGCACACAATTGAAAAATTTATTTAGAAAATTGAATATATGGTGAGCTAACTGGTTCGGAAAAATCATGTATTTTTACGAAACCATCCCTGCCAGCAGTAAGAAGCCACTCCTCGTTGAAAGATAAAAGCATGCAGACGCCTAACGAAAAGGACAATAACGAAGAAGATAAAAATGATGGTGATAGTGATGAAGAAGATGAAGAGGAGGCGGATGATAATAAAGAAGATGATTGCAAGATCGGTGTATATGATAAACTTCAAAGTCCATAGCAAAGTCCATATCTTATTCATAGCAATCATTATTATTGATAGCAGCTTTGACACATTAGGCACCTTCCAAATAATGAGCTTCAAAGGACTCGTGCAGCTTCAGTTCCTTCGGCGTTTCTTCAACCTGTTAGATAATTCAATTTTAGGAAAATTGCCAAGTGCATGTCATAATATTGAATGAGTCTTATTCTGCATGTAGCGGACTGAAATGCATCATAACCAATCACAATGAAGTTAGTTATTTCGTATTCAGCACAAGCAGTAAAACAACAACAGCAGTTCAAACAACAGTTCAAATTAAAAATTTCTGGAAGGTTTCAAACAGCTAAGTTTATATTTTTTATCAAATTTTTGTTTTTCTTTCTCTAACTATAGTTACATGTATACTTAACTTTCCGATTCAATATTTGAATGATTGGTTCATTAAGAAGCGAAACATCAACAATCTTCATTGAGTTAATTGCAAAATTACATATATACACGCGTACACTAATAATATTGTATCATATTATGCATTTATTTATTTATTTGTAAAACAAATGATAAAAACAAAATAGGAATACTCTTCTGCCACTGATTTGAAAACTGGAGAAGTCCAAACTTCCAAGGGATTCCTGTCTGACCGATTGGGGCTGGGTTTGGTAGGAGTCAATCAATAAATTATTTATTAATTTTATGTATGAAATCTAAATTAATTTAAACAAAAACATAATAGAACTGTCCATAAATCATTCAATAAACTTTTATAATAGTTAGAATTATTTTTTTGTTCAAGACAGTTTAAGTGTGCACATCATACGTCGTACTAAGCAAATGGAAAGACCATGGCCTAACAACCTTCATGAGAGAAAAGAATGATATCATGTTCAGCGATTTCTTCTTCTCTACATAATCATATTCGTGCTGAATGGGTTAACAATTAAAAATATATTAGCTCATCGTACGATTATGTCAACTTATGTAATCTTTTTTTCGAAAAGGCATAAGCCCTACTAAGTCATAGGGTTGTAACAACAGATTTACAAAAGTTGCAGATGCATGATTTTTTATTTATTGAAAAGATGAAACAAATACAATTGAAAAATAATCAACATGCTCAGTATTTGTTTGATAGTATATCATGATGGAGGTAAAATGGTCAGGCACGTAGTCCTGTGCTAAGGTGACCGACTTCGATTTCAATGAAATCCCTGCCATCGTAAGAAATCTAGTACATAATGCGTTGGTTCACGCTAATTCATTTGCGGCTTCTGTGTGTATTGCTATTTCTGAGTAATGCGATAAGATAAAAAGATACTATCTCATCGTTACGTTAGATATTTTGTATGCTGTACAAAATGGATGAGAAAAGTTGTAGCATTTTCGTTGAAATTAAGAAAAAAAACACTTGAAAAAATTACATGAGTGATATTTAAATAAAAATAGTTCTAATAATGTGTTATCCTTTGTAAAGCTTAAATGAAATCAGACAGGCAGCAGCACGTTGCTGAAATCGCGAAGAGAATGTTAATCTATAAAACATGCTACAACACACCATTAAATAAAAACACGTCTCAAATATTAAACACTTTCGAAATAATTTTTCTAACGTAGGAAAACATATCCTCATCGTCGTCGTCATCTCCATCTTCACCTTGGTTCGTTGGAGCATTCTTCGCCATCTCAGACAAACCTTCGTTTGAAGTATTTTTCTTGTACAGTTTTTCTTTGTCGTGACTATCTTCAGCAGTCTTCGCCGCCAGTGTAGATGTTTGAGGCGAATTTTCTGTTGATGTCTGAAATTATCATGAAAGTAGCAAGTGTAATCTGAAATAACAAACGAAGTATTTGCTTCCATTTTTTAAGTAACTGAATGTTTTTAAGTTTGGTAGTTAATTTGAATCCAACTCACTGCAACTTGGTAATTAAGTTCAGCCGTCATAAATTCATTAATAGAATACTTTGATATCATCCTGTTCGGATGCATGGCAACGATAGAATTTACATCACTTATCACAAAGTCGATTACTTCATCATTCAACGTCAGCCACTTTAATTTTATGATGTCAGGTTTGAAGGCAAAACGCTTTGTCAGCATGTACGTCGGTCCTACAATTTAACGTTCAAGTACTTGTAAATATTAGAGGAAAGTTTAGGAATAAATTTGAAATGAAATATTTTTTTACTGGATACGATTGTTTGTTTGTTCAGGATGAATGTTGCGATGTGTCGCGTGTTTCCAGTCCCACTACATAGGACACCAACCGAATAATCCTGTTCCGATTGCGATAAGGACAAGTGAGTTATCGTTTTGCTCAGATCTAAAAGTTTGTGAATTGTTCAACTTTTAACAAATACACACATCTCCCGCAATATGACATAAACTCAGGCAGCACTCGTACAAAGTATAACAACTTTTAAAGTTTGTAAAATCAACAAAATTATGACAAAATCAGTGTCGATGAAACAAATGATTGAAAAGATCATTTCAAGTAATCAGAGTGCATGCAGGTTGTGAGCTGCTTGTAAAAACGGACAAACGGTTAAATTTTACATCTGCCACTAATTGTAAAACTACCAATAGATCACCAAAAAATTAGATTTAGGACATTAATAAAAACATTTAGAAACGAAAAATCTCGTAACCTAGCACGCCGACAATTTCAAAGTGCTTCGTAGCCAGACCAGAAACAACGAACACGTGACCATCTTCGCATGCCAGCACAAAAAATTTACCGTTCTTAAAAAACCTGCAAAGAATGATATCGGAAAGTAGCATCTAGTCGAGCGCAAAATCCAATCGAACGTTGCAAACGTTAATCCATCGCATTAACTGCTCATCTCCACCCAAATGACGATAACTAGTTAATAAAAGATGCAATCTTGCAATAAGGAAGAAAGGACCACCAACTGAATAGACACGATCTTGTTGTAATGAATTCTTCTGATGGAGAGCCACCTGGGCTGCCTCATGTTTATGAAGGAGGCCATCTGCAGAATGCCCTCCTTGTTGCCCACTGCCACCAGGTACAACAACGGGCTGACCGCTGCCGATGTTATCTGGGTAGGTATTACAGAATACTACTACTACTACTACTACTACTACCACTACTACTACTACTACTACTATTACTGACAATAATAATAATAACATCATCAACAACAATGATAATAATAATTAACAATAATGTTTATAATATTCATGGCCAACTTCAAGGCAAACAGTAGTAGCGTTTGTCATTATCAAAATGAACCACTTCACGCGAAAATAATAAAGTCCAAATTTCTTAAAACTTATAAACAATTTAATGACAAAATTTGAGTAGAAATCTGAACTCAATGCGATTATGCGAATAAAATGTGCTCATAAAAAAGCAGCCATCCTAACGGCACGTACAAATAAAAGTGAAACTAGCCATTAGCATGCGATAGATAGAATGAGGATATCTTTGCATTCAAACTCGGTCACTGCAAGGCAGCAATAAGCGTCTTGGGACAGCATGTATACGTATAACAACGTTCTTACTTCGGTTCTTGAAGTTATTTGCAGGAAGGAGAGAGTCTTGCCCTCGTTATTGTAGACGTTTATCGAGCCGGAAGTTCGTACTGTCTGAATGTTGCGTCATTAACTTTGGATCAAAACACCCGACATCACGTCACAAACAATTTAATTATGTGTTATATATCATTCTAGATAATTAAAAATTGACATTTAGTTTATTTTGCGTGCATATATATTTGAATATTAGATTTTAAAAAATTAATAAAATATATATATCTATATCTGGGCTTATGAGCAAATGCGATGCAACGTGTGCAACATTTATATTAATTAGTTAATTATGGTTAATTAATATTATTAATTATAATCAATTACCAAAAACATAGGCAGAACATTTGGTAGTACTCCCACGTGTAGGATTGGTGAATTTTCGTAATAGAAGAGCTCGTACATACGTTTGTAGCTAGATATTTCCAAATAAGATAAGCTACCCTGTCAACGTTTTGCACGAAATAATCTATAAGAAATCCTTCTCTCATGTAGAAACATTTATAAATACCACATTTACAATTAATATATATATATATATATATATATAATTCTAAAAATAAAAATACAAGTTATATTGAGCGTATAAATCATAAAACTTAAGCTCCCCCCCACAAGAAATAAGTAAGATGTCAGAAAGAGTGTCACAACATTATAACATTGGATGCGAATACAACATTTTTTTAAAATAAACACGATCTTGTTATACTGACTGATCTTGTACGTGCATTCGCACTTTTGATAGTTCAAAACACTCAACTAGTATTACAGATTCATCCATTTTGTGAAAATTAACGAGATAATAACACAACGTTTTTTGCAAAAAAAGATAAAAAAACTGACAGATAAATAAAAAAAAGAAATAAGGAAACGTACATTTTTAGTACCAACGAACAATTTTCCATACGCCGGCAGGTACAACAGCATTGATATCTTTTTGCCTAAATTAACACTCCTCACTTTCTTTAAATTCTTCTGCTGCGAGTTTATTTCATAAAAATTAAGTTGGCCGTCATCTCCGCCAGCCACCAGCAGCTTTACGTTGACGACAACGAATGCAGCCAGGTTGGCATAGTTTGGATCAAAATCCGATGTGGCACTGAACTTGTTAGCGTAATCCTGATGTCCATCGGATTGTTGGTAGGTTGAAGATGGCTGCAGTCTGTAAAAACTCACTACGCCGTCTACAAAGTCGTTGGTTATCATTTTTGTAAAATCAAATTGAGTTTATTTGGCCATATACTATTTCAATTTGATATTCGTAAGTTTTTATTGAAATTATTGCTGTAATGGAATTGTTAACATTTTATAACTAAATTTACCGAAGTCTTTTGTAACAGAATATGGCACATAGGAGCCAAGATCAACCTGATAGATTTTTAACGTTTTAATGATACAAGGTGATTCTCCTCAGTTAAACGATACAACATATAAATTATAAAAATACTGTATTATTGTCCAACTCTTTCAATCAACTTCAACTTTAATTTTTAATCCAAAATGGTAACAACGTGACGCTAGAAAAATTTCTATTATCCACACAAAATAAACATGAAAAAAAATTCGTTAACTCGAGTTAAAATAAATATTTATAGACGATTAAGCCTTGAAAAAGCCTTCACTTGGTTCAAAATTACGCGTGCCCCTAACTTGTGGGTTGTCTTAAATTTGTTTACAAATTTTCATCTCTATCATTGACATAACAATATATGTAGATATTACATTGGTGTAACGACCTTGAAAATTTGATTGCCCTGACAGCCAACCCACAACTCGTCACCGAACCAATTGCAACAGACCGGCACCATTTTCTCGTTGTTCTTCAGTTCATCTTCAAATGTCTGAAACTCCTCATCCGACAAGCCAACCACGCACGATCTTGCAAAAGGGAAATGAATGAGAAATAATAGTCATTCTCTGCTAATGAAATACATAATAGCGCTTTAGGGGTACGTTAAATTAGCACTATGCACCCTGCTCAAAACATTTACAACAACAAAAATAATTATAATAAAAATAATAATAATAAAATGCTTTACTTAGGAATATTGAGATAGGACTTGATGAAATCATTTGTCATCAAATTGGAAAGATTCGTAAAATTTTCGCTCGGCTGGTTCTTCTTAGAGGCGCCTTCGATGTGTGGCGGATACACGATGCTGTGTAGTGGTGGTGATGGTGACGATGATGACGTCATTTGTTAAGAAGTTCATGAATGAGATAACGCAAAATCTAAAACATATTTGTAATAAAATAAAATCATCCTTCGCTTTCATGGTTTCTATCATTACCTAAATAAAAAAAACGAGAGCTTTTTTAAATATGTTCGCTTAGATTTAAAAAGGGTCAGCCAAATAAATAACAAAATAAACCTTTTATTGTAATGATCTTCATTAACTTGGTCCAGTGTCCAAACGATGATTTCTTTGTTTGAGCAAAAAGCAAACTGCTTCATGTTGCTCGGGTTAAATGCAAACGTGTTCAATTTGTTGTGAGGGATTTTTGATGAAAACACTTTCTTGTTCTCTGTATACCTCCTACAAATATATCTTAAAATTGTATATGTCAATCTATTTTTTTAAATGATTTCAAAAAATTTTCATTACAATATTATAAAAAAATAACAAGCTGAATGCAAACTACCAGATAGAAAGTTCAAACTCTGGGAGTCCTGTTATCAAGGCCAGGTATGATGAATTTGAAAACTCTATGGCTAAATATTCTAGAGCTTCACTTTCTTGTTATTAAAAACATAAGCTATTTTTAAATATTCTCAAAACCCAGTCAAAATTTTTAACAAAACTTCTATAAAATTTTCAAAGCAGGCAACAACCTTGATGTTCAAACAAAACGTTGAAATCTGGGTATTGGACGAGGAAAACTTTGGGATGAGGTGTGTTCTCCGAATAAGCAAAAACAGAGCTTGTTTTGTGCACTCCAAAGGCACCAATGCCTGAACCCTCGCTTGTGTATATCACCTCCTTGTCATCATCCCCAAAAAACTTCAAATAATTTGAACACTTTATACACAGAATGTTCTCATTTAGTATTCCAACTGGACTTCCATCATAAAAATTTATCCACCTTATATTTTTTAATTTAACTCTTTACTTTACGTTTTCATTCAAAAATATAAAAAAATGAAATTTCATTAAACTCACGAGATTCCTTTATCTCTATCACTTAATATGGAAGTTACTTCTAAATCTATAAAGTAAATGTTCACAAAATTTATTTAAGTAATTTATATACACACTCTACTAAGTGAGATTTTTAGATTTATTAAAATTGAATTTATTATTTAATTAAATTAAAAGTTTATTTAATATAATTGACAAATTAGATTCATTAATTTAGTTTTCTCAATTATTTTCTTTCATTTAAAACAATTATTCTAAATTTTTATTTTAGATATGACACTAACATAACCATGCAAAAATTTTAAACCCATTGCCATTTTAAGTTTGTATGGTTAAAAATTTAATCTTTATTTATTAAATATATTAAAGGAAACATGAAACATGAAGTTAAGTAAAGTTGTAAAGTAAAGTTAAGTAAAATTGATTTACATTACAATTATTTTTATTTTTTATCAACAAATAGTAGATAGCCAGATCAGCCAAATTATTTTAAGCTAAATATTTTAACGCTATTGTAAGTCTATTTTTGTGTGCTTTTTCAAATTTATTATTAAATTGCTATGTCGCACAGTTAATTGGTATACGATGGATATACGATATAATATACTATGTTAAGCCTTGGTTAGTGGGTTGTTAGTCTATTATAAATTATTATATAAATATAAAAAATACCAAAACTAATGAGTTTAATTTAGAAAATTTTATTAAATAAATTTTCAATTGAATTAAATAATAAATTCAATTTTAATAAGTCTCAAAAAAGAAAAAACGACATTCCAACCTCCTGACGACTCGTATCCGAGAGACATTTTTGATTGTCAGTAAAAATTTAAAATCCGTTGCCATAGCTACTGCTTTTGTTGATGCGCAACATTTTGTAGCTATCAATTTTTAGAAAATGTCATATAATTGAGTACAAATAACACTTATAATTATAATACTACGATGCATATAAAAAAAACTATGTTACAAATAGGTGTTAGTTGATCGTTACATTAGCAGACCACATATTTGTCTGTTCAAAAATTAACTACAGCTTTTTTTGTTTTAATCCGTAAATCAAACTCTGCCAGACGCGGAGAAAGTAACGACATGTAAGGTATGAAACGATGAAGTTTCATAAGAAACAACTAACCCATTTTCTATTTCTATTTATTAGCCAGCAATTATTATTTAAATAAATAAATTAAAAAAAACAGATATGTAATTGTTCATTTAAGTTTGTTTTGTGATGAGAGAACATCGGTTTTCGTCGACTTAAATAATTTATTTGCTTGATAAAACAATTGTTAATATATTAATAAAATGTCATTGCAATTCTTAGCTAATGGCAGGTTGTATTGGCTTGAAAACCGGCACGGAAACAGAGGCGTAGGCGGGGGTACATATGTCACCGGGCGCCAAGTACAGGGAGCGCAAAAATAAGGCAGACAACATTCTCACAACAAGATGTATGTAAATTATTTTTGACAGTGACTGAAATATATGCTATAATTTATTGTCGTTGTTTTATCTTTAAATACAATGTTCCGTTAAAATTAGAATTGTTTTTGTAAACAGTAATTTTTACAATGTTAATGTAATAAAAAAATGTGATTAAACATGAAGAGGGGGGCGCCAATTTTATAGTTTGTCCCCGGGCGCTAAATACCCTGTCTACGCCTCTGACGGGAAATTCGATCTTGAGAGCCCCATCGTCATTAGTTTCATATAATATTTTTCAATAATTTTAAATTTTTACATGTCTTTTGTTTTTATGATTATTTCTTGCGTAATAATGAGTACTTGAATTTGTATAAATGTTCACCAACTATATAAAAGCCTGATAATTAGTTGGCCATCCATTGAAAATATCGAGACATCCATAGCTATGCTTAGAGATGAGCGGGAATTGAAATGGCTATCCCATGCTCACATCTAACCACACCCCATCACGTATGCGAGCGCAAGCACCGCATCATACGCGTAAGATGGTCTTTGAGTTTCGGCCAGTATTTCAGCCATGCCATCGCGTAATCGCAACGCGAGACATGACACTTCTAGCGTCTGAGCCAACTTGCTAATCATATATACAAGTTGGTGTGAAATTTAATCGTAAAAATGCTGGATGCTGATGCATTCCAATTGTTATTAGAGATTTTTAAATAATCAAATTTTTCGAATATTATTTTTAGCTTTCATTCTAGAATATATAAATATTCTGTCGAAATGAATCGTATTATTATGATGCATTGAAGAAGGAAAATGCTGAGTTTTTGGAAATTTAACGACCAATGATACTGATAATATTTGAATTTAACGACCAATGATATGATACTGATTAAATAAAATATTGGATGAAGATCGTTGTTTTTACGAAGAAGAAATTTTATGTTGTATATAGTTCTTTTTCACGTGATTTTAATTTTCTCAAGTGCACGTGGCTCGATTTATGCGAATTCATCTGGCTCGTTGTAAGTCATTTTACCGGTGTGATTTTTAAATGTTTTTATAATAATTTAATTCTATCGATTTAATCATAACAATTGCTTAAAAATAGGTCAAAGCAATAATTATGGACTACTCGGAATCGAGTAAGAACTTCGTTAGGGGATTCCTTTTGAAATTCATCGATGAGCAAGATTCACTGCGAGTGCCGATGTTTGTAAAGTACCTGCAAAACATTCACAAAGAACATCCATTTTCAGAAAAAGACATGGAGAATTTTTCATATTATGTGGCATCAACGAATTCTGACATCTCATCTGAGAAAAGTGAATGGCTTGTTAAATTTCGGACAATGACCGGTAAAAAACAGTACGAAATTTGTAAAGCGATGCAGGAACATTACTTCAGTCAAGCTCCAAAAGGAACTCTTAAACTTAATAAACCGTACAATTGGAAAAATTGTAGCGGAATAATTCATCTGGAAGATTCCTTTTATGCATGTTATCCAAACAATAAAATTTTTAAATTACCATTTTTTGATGAAATGTTTTTAAATACAAGTTGCTGTATTTGTTTAGATGACTTTGAGACAGGTGACTTTGTTTGGCAGTTACAGTGTTGTCACAATTTCCATAGTCACTGTGTATACAAGTGGTTGAGAGAGAAAAGAAATCGCTGTCCTCTATGTAGCCAGTTTATAACATTAAACCTGACCTATTCTTACACATTTGTTAAGACAAAGATGAGTGAAAGTGATGTGGAACAGGTAAACATTTTCGTGACGTCAAAACCTAATTACTTACATTCCTGCACAGACCAATGAAAAGGTCAATTACACTCTTCCAAAGTTCAGAGGATTGTCAATGTGGATCCTTTATTTTCTAAATAAAAGATATTCACACAAATTAACTCTCTTCACATTTTTTTCATTTTCTCATTTCTCCAAAAATCAAATTTTACTAAAAAAAAATAAGCGCTCCGTAGCATGCGCCAGTCACAAAAGTTTTCTCCGCACCTTTAACAACGAAAACTATTTGCGATGGAATATTACGCTTCATGCATGAAACATGAACACAATAGCAAATATAATGCGCACACGCACACATACACACGCACGCACACTATGTTGAATGAAAAAAGATGATACGAAACTAAATTTAGAAAAAATTTCAGAGATAGCCTATTCATAAATGTATAAAAACGAATTAGTATGCAAAGAAAAACTACAAAGTAAGAAAGGCAAAAAAAAAACTTTTGCTCAATGATATAAACTCTTAAAAAAATATAAATGCTGTCACTATGTTAATTTGTTGCAATGTGTTTAGTTGTAACACTATGTATATATCTATCATTTGTTGTTGCAATACGGATATTTTTCACCCGAGTAATATGAAGTTGAAATTATTTTTCAACAAACCAACAAAAATCTAACTCATCCACCAACCAACCTACCAATCAACCAGCCAACTAACCAACCAACCGACACACTATCCAAATATCCGAATAACCAACTAACTAACCAACCAATCAACTGAGTGTTTTTAGAAGGTAAAAATGTGTAGTGATATGCAATCATCTTTAAAACTGAAAACAGATGTTAATGACTCGAATAAAATCACATAATTTTCTTTTAGTATGTTTTGAAACATAAATACAAAAGAATTTTACTAAGAAAACCAATTATATTAACTGATTTTAAGTGTTTTTTTAAGAAATTTTCATTGAGTAATAATATTTAAGTATAATTAAATTATTATGCAAAAGTTGAAAATTGTTAATAGAAGTCGGAGCCCGTAGTCGAAAACTTTTACTCGGAGTCAGAGATGGATATTTTTCAAACAGTGCCAAGTAATTTAATTGTTGCCTGTCTGTTGGCACACATTTTTTCTATTTCTCTATTGCGATGAATAAATCCTGCATGTAGAACATTGTAAAAACGTGGATGGTGTGGAGTGAATTAAAAAAGCGATTTAGAATCTTCTAATTTGATTTTTGACCAAAGCATTGTGTGGTTTGGCTTGTGGTTATTGGTGATCGGCGAAATTATAAACGATACATTATTTTAAATTACTCATTTTTAAAAAGTAATTATATTAAAAATATAAAATAATGAGTTTCTCATAATTCAACGTTAATTACCGGTGACGCGAATCGCATGAATGTAGTAATTTGATCTTATTGCAGTGAATAATAAAATTATCAATTAATTTCGTAATTGAAAAAAAAGATGAGTTAAAAATGGGTGGCGTGATGACCTGTTAAAGTCGCGTGGTGCTGCTGAATCCTCTGGAAGAGTGTAATTGACCTTTCCAATTACTGTACTTAAATCTTCATTTTAATAAATAATACAATATTTAAATTTGAAAATATTGAAATGAACAAAAATGAACATAATAAACTTACTTTTAAGTTTTAACCGGGAATCAGTGAAACCTATATCCTTGGTTGATTTATTAGCTCAGCTTTTAATACAAGTCATAATTTTTAATTTATCTATTTTTAACTGCCAAAATTAATTTTTTTTGCTTAAAATTCGTTCGTTTAAAACAATAAATGGTTGTTATTCACATCTTTTGAGTTATCACGTGGCGAGAATTTTTTGATCGATTTCGAAAAAACGAAGATACTATGTGCACCCAATGTAGTGACAGGAAAATTTCACTATGTCCCATACAAAATATATACTATATATAGTCCAACTAACTACAAACTTTAAAGAAATCGAAATGCTTGGTTTTATCAATTGGTTATTATGTAAATTACTTCAATCAGATTTAAAATTTTATTCTTGAAACATTTTAGCAAATATTCTTCTTCAATGATGCAGTCGAATTTTTCGCTGTTAGCCATCAACCGCTGAATATTTTTTGGCTAGGTGAACTAGTCGCAAAACGTTAAATTGAGACTTATAAAATGCTCAATTGTGACAAAATAGATTTTTTCAATAAATTTTTACTGTATTTTTTAACAAATAAAAAAAATTTGGTTACATAGAATACAAAACACTAGATACTTCAAAAATTGATAGCATTTGAATCAATGTTTTCTATTACAGCTCTAATCGGCACTGGCAAAAGTTCTTCATTAACATTAAACAATGTAGAGAAAATTTTATTACCTTGATAATTTTAATCATGTCAATCACTGTACTGCATTCAATAATAAGTGATTATTTGTATTGAGACAATTGATGATATAAAATTTACTATTCAATGTTTTTCATAATTTTATGTTGTTGATGATGATGAAGATGACAATGAAGATGATGACGATGAAGATGATTGTTGTGATTATGATGAAGAAAAAGATGATAGTGATGATTTTGAATATATGTAACAATTCTTGAAATCTGCTCTATTGATTTTGAAAAATACTGAAAATTATTTTCTGTGTTTAAAATTAATTTAAAAAGTTATTCCAAATGTTAATCAGCTGCGCGGGTGCGTCATAAATAAAATTAAACAAATATTTTGAGTGCCAGCCGTTAGCCGAAGATAATCCGCTGTTTTATTCGTTTATTTGCCGCTGCCCAATAAAATTCGACCAGTCGAATTTTCAGTCGAAACTTCTGAAATTATTCGGCTGACATGTCTATATGATGACTCGATTACGCTGTTAAACAATTTAGAGTGTTATAATATAAGTGTACCTGTGTATGTATATAATAATCTGTTGACAAATTAGAAATAAGTTAAAAGTTGTAATCAATATATAAAAATGTTGCTATTTAATATTTAAAAATTTTACCAGTGAGTAGTTTTTTGTATGAATGGTATGAATTCTAAGTATATGTATAAATAAAATATTACACAAACAATAGGTACGCACGTTCAATTCAATGCATTGCATACCCATGCATATAAATGCAATTCTAATGCATTGCATAACTAGGCATATAAATATACATACTTGTATGTAATCAAGCACGTATACTGTATCTTTGTATATGTGATGATTTTTTTAAACAAGTTAAAAAAATGGAAAATTTTTATCACGAATTTTTATTCACTGTTGAGTGGGAATACTTTCGTTTTATTCACGAGATATTTCTGCATCCTACGCTCAATTGTAATAATTAATTCATGACGTCAGAACGGAAGTTATTTTTCCAGCCTCTCCATCCAAATAGAAAAATTTGCGTAGACCATAGATGGCCGTTTGAATGATAGCTGATCGGTCTCTCTTGAAGTTTAACTATACGTTTACTCAAAATTTCAATATAATAGTTAAAAATACACTTTTTATTTGTTCCGCCATTTCAGCTGTCTTCAAAAGATGACTAAAGATCGTTTGGCAGCTCTCAAAGCGGTTAGTCCACTGTGGTGTCTAGGAAGCATTTTTATTATTTTTTTCAATAAATATTTTATTTTACATGCTTCACTGTGTGATTGGATTGAAGTGGAGTATCTTTCTTGAAAAATAATTTGTTCTGAATGATAATAAATGCCTTTTTTAGGATTTATTATTTATTTCAATTTTATGATGTCTGACTTCTTAGTCTGATTGATTCTGGTATCAGGTGTAGTGTTATGGTGTGGTTATAGAAATTATAATCGTGATCACTGCTGACTGCGTGACATGATTTTCATGATCATCTTGTAAAAAAAATATTAGCTGCGGCTTGTTTTTTGTATTGATCATTAAATTATTTATTATTATATAAAAAAATGTTGACTTTTTCTGTTTTTCAGATCATATATTTTTCAATTTTAAACTTATTTTAATTTTATATACATACATATATATTAATTAATTAATTAATTAATTAATTAATTAATACACACAAAGGCTCAAAGTGATGATGATGATGAGCCAGGTGAACACATGCCAATGACATTAAATGTTGATGAGAACAAGTTTATGGAGGAGTTCTTTGAACAGGTTCCTTTTTCATTGCTTGTTCTCTATTGTTAATTTAAATCTAATGTTCTATAGTATATAATTGGTTTTTCAGATTTTCTTGGGTAGATATTTTGAAATAAGTATTCCTTTATAGTTATTTTGATCCATTAAATATAAATTTGTTAAATTATTAAATTAACTAAGATAGATATATTAGACATATTAGTTGAGCTATTGGTGAATTCAGTTGATTTATAATTTAAAAAATGTTAAATTCAAAATGTGTAGGTGAATGAGATAAGGGAGATGATAGATAAAATAGCAATCGATGTCGATGAAGTGAAGAAGAACCACAGTGCGATTTTGTCTGCCCCTCAAACAGATGACAGTTAGATCATTTGTCTTCATCAGCTATTTTCGTATCTCATCTTTTAATGTCTTGCTAATGTCATACAATAACTTTATAATGTCTTATTTTTTGAAAATGATTTCTACTGTTACGCTTCCAATAAATGTAATTCTTTTTTAGAAATATTCAACATTTTTATGCTACTTAATGTTTAATTTTAATTAAGAAACGAAAGATAAGTTAGAAGATTTGATGGCTGAAATAAAGAAAACAGCTAATAAAGTCAGAGGAAAATTAAAGGGTTGGTTGGTTATTTGTTGTTCTGGGTGATTGTTGAGTCTTATCACAAGATGTGAAGTGAAAATAATGTAAATTAAGATTTCTAACATTTTTTAATGATAAACTACACAACTAATGTTACCCAGGTATTTTTTGGTGGATTTTAAAAATATTAAACACACATTTTCATCAATAACATATTTAAATTTAAAATAAATATCATAATAGTTTTGGAACAAAAGATCGAACAAGAAGAGGAGACTAACAAATCATCTGCTGATCTACGAATTCGTAAAACACAGGTCTTTGTTTATATCTTTCTTTTAAATTAAAGGTGCTGTTATAAAAGTTTACTGCTGGCTATGTAATATGGTATGTACCGTAACAATTAATGGCTATGTCAGTTTGACTGCTTTTGGTGCATATTAATCTCTCGTTTCTTGATATCTGTAGACAGTTATAACTCTGTTGAATAATGATATGTGTATGCGATTATGACTTTTTGTTAAATAATTGTAAAAGTTGTATTTGGGTAGACGTATATGAAAGACTCACAATCATTATAACATTTTGAAAAAACCTACTACCACCATGCTGACAGCACTCGACGATATTAAGGAAGTTCATAGAGGTGATGAACCAATACAATGCAGCACAAGTCGATTACAGGGACGGTTGCAAGAAGAGACTGCAGAGGCAGATGGAGATCAGTCAGTAACTCCCATCTCATTTTGCATGATTGAACACACACATATATATATATATATTATTAATCTCCCACCATTTTTTCTATTGTCTTTATAAGTCATATGTATAATTATAATTATCTAGTGTATAGGCAGACATGTTGTTATTGTACATGTCACTCTAATCTAACCCAAGTCCTAAGCCAATGCTGGTTATTAGTTATTCATAAATTAATATAATATGAATTGAATGAATGACAGTTGGAATCGATAACATTCTTATTACCATTGTCTTTGCTGTTACTTGTGATTTTATTACTTTAATTTAACTTTTTTGGAGTTTTTGTTAAGTTCATTCTGAAAGTGAAATTTTTTCAAATTTTTTCTTATGTTTGTTTTATTAGGTTATTTATTTATTTATTTAGTTTTTATTGATTAATTTAAATTTAATTCATTTTCAGTTATGTTTTTAATTTCTTAAAAGAATGGCAGAAAGAAGTCAGTTTTTATAAGTTCTTCTTTTTTATTTAATTTTTTTATGAATCAAATTTTAATTTTAATTCAAATGTTTTTTTGTTGTTGTCGTAGAAAACTTGAAAAGAGGTTTACAAATATTTGTTTCAAATTATTCCACAATTTCTCAGTTCATCTTTTATATTATTTTTGCAAAATTTCAGAGATCTGTGTAACTCAATTCCCAATTAAAATATAGAACTAAATAAGGTCCCTTGTATCAATCTTTTAATAAATTAATTTAAAACCTTCCAATCATTGATTAATCATTATTTAGCTGGAAGGGCAACAACGAATGAAGAACTTGAGGACATGTTGGAGTCTGGAAATCCTGCTATATTCACTCAGGGGGTCTGTATTTTTTTTAAATGACGAGAGTTTAAATTAAAAATAATTAGTTTGTAGTTGGTATTCTTATGAGTAGTTGTTTCAGTTGATAGAAATATACCTAAGAACAACATACAATCACATGCAGATAATAACAGACACACAACAAGCCAAACAATCCCTGATGGATATCGAAGCTCGTCACAACGACATCATGAAGTTGGAGCAGTCGATCAAGGAACTACATGACATGTTCATGGACATGGCTATGCTGGTTGAGAGCCAGGTTTGTTTCTTTGTTTCTTTTCTCTCTCTTTTTGCTATTGGAATGTTGGTTAATGAAGTAAAGCAGTCATAGTCTATTGTTACCTCTGTATATTTTTTGATTTCATTTTGGTGCAACGTTTGTACAACTTTTGAAAAGAAAATTAAAATGATCTGTTTGATCTGTTTGATTTTCCAGGGCGAGATGATTGACAGAATTGAACACAACGTGGAAAAGGCTGTTGATTATGTGGAAACTGCTGCGGCTGATACAAAGAAGGCAATGAAATATCAAAGTGCTGCTAGGAAGGTTTGTTTGTCCGTTTGTTAATTGTAAGTTTGGAGGGTTTAATTGCAGGCCTCTCTTGTCATTTGATATGACACATTAATGCATTCTGTAGTGTATGAAAGTAGTAAATATCAGTCATTAATTACCCACGCTTTCATTTTATCATTAAGTTTGTGGAAAATTTTATAAGATAGAACTAACCTTTTCTCACAAAATTACCACTACTCTTAATGTTAATTAATAACATCAGAAACTATTAATGAGAGTTTGTGCGAATTGCTTTGGAAATTTTTTTTTCTTCGTAAAAAGGGTAAATAATGTCTAAATCTGTCTTATTTAAAAATTGATGCCTTTATTTCCCCCTTTCTCTGCTTTCTTGATTTATTTATAGGCAGGTAAATGCTAGAAAACATCATTAACAAACCTGGTTCATTGTTTTTGTGCCTTTAAAATATGTTTTGTTGATGATAATGCTATTATACCTGCACTTGCGAAATAATCATGATATCTAAAATTCTAAAAAATCCTATAATTCAGACTATATTGATATTATCAATCAATTTATACTTTGTTTATTATGACTTCTTTCAGCATAATTGAATTATTCCAAGTGCACAAATGATCATTTATTTCAATACTCTTTCTAAGATAATATCTCTTGCTGTTTCTGCTGCCTTTGTACTTTTTTAAGATTTTTTATACAATTTTTCATTTCATTTTATTGAAACATGATATTTTGAACTTGGATTTTATTATATTTCTTATTGAATGAAATAATTATATTGAGGAAGTCAATTCAAGGTAGAAAAAATAACATTAATAAATGCAAATATTTATAAACATTGCAAAAATTGGCATTTTCAGATAATTCAGATTTATTAAAATTATAGAAAGAAAAATCAACGATACTTAAAATGATCTGTATTTATCACTTTTTAAAATGTTCTCCCTATGTTATTAACAAACGTTGCTGTACCGTGGCTGCACAAATGTCTGCTTGTTCATTTTATGTTTATCTGCAATGGAATTCAGCCATGTAACTAATAGAATACAGACAAATACAACGTTAGACCTTAATAAATAACTTTCAGATTCGAAGAAAGTTTATTTTTCATTTATCTTTGTTGTTTACTATCAAATGTATACCCGACAAATGTGTATCTGTATTTGTTCCTTGCTCAATTGCACCACATGACACAGTTGAAATATTTAAGATATTTTTTGAGTTTGGCTGAGGTAGCCAACAAACCAGATGAATACACACTATGAACTGTGTGAGGCATAGCCTATATTTATATTTATCTATATTTATATTTATATTTACTTATAAATTTATTAACATAAATTTATCCTATCATTCACTTTTTTAATTTACGAAATTATTAAAATTTTTCTTACCAGAAAAAGATAATAATAATGATATGCCTGTCGATTATTATCATCATCATCGTCAGTTCAGTGGCCGGCGTGTTCACATCAAATTGATCAACCAATCAGAACACTTCAAAACGTGTCAAATGACCCACTTGATTTCTATAGTAAGCACAACGAACACGTGGATTTTGTTAATTATTTTTCTAAGGTAATTTAAAAAGGTAGCGACTTCAACTTCAACCAATCAGTTAAAAATAAATAATTATACTAACGATTCATTTTTCCATCTCGTGGTGAACCAGATAGGTTGGAACTGTTTTTGCATGTTTATGTTATTTAATGTACATTAATATTTAAAATTTATTACTTCATTGCATAAATTCATCTAATACTAATTGTGTAACATTGCTGATGACTAACAATATTTCATGTTTTGTTTTTTAACGTTTTTCTTGACACACATTATTTTTGTTTAATCTAAAAATTTTTGTTTGTTTATTCTAATCATTTATTTTGTGACAAATTTTCTTTGATGGCGTTTAATTAGGTAGACATATTTCTTAATTTTTGTTACATGCTCGTTCATTTGCATATAACTTTATAAAGTTATTTTATGGTGCCAATTGTTCATTGATCATGGTGTTCCTGGATGATGGGTTGCATCAAGGTTTTCAATGTTCTTTGACAGGTTATGGATGCTTAGCCTGTTTTTAATTAATTTATTTAATTGATTAATAATCAAAATGTCATTGGTGATATGATTTTTACTGAAAATTAATTAACTAACCAATTAATTAATCAATCAATCAACATTTAGTTGGCTTGTGCAATTTATTTAAAAATTTCATTCACTTATTTGAACATGAGCAATCACCATTAACTTGCTGTCGTTAACGTACTTTTAGGTAACCAACCGCCACCGTCATATATTTTATAATTGTACATCCAGTTGTAATCTTTCTTCATCTTTGGTTTTTATTGTTTTCTATTTTGTGCATTTCAATTTAATTTTTGCATTTTATATTTGTTCATATAGATCAGGCGTGGTGTGATCAATCCACAATATTTTTTCAACGAAATTTTATTGTACGTTTCTGGGTGTTATTTTAAAAAAATTCAGAGATTATGTCAAAAAATATATTTAAAATTGTTATTATCATTTCTAATGATTAGAATTTAGGAAGAATAACTGACAATTTTTTATTATACGGGAGTTTAGATGGAAAAAAAAATCTGTGTGCCTGTGTGTGTATGAGTGTTGTGTGTGCACGTAATGAAAATTTACTTATATTGTTTGATAATTACATTTGAATATGATGTAACTTCTCACATTTTCTAGCATTCTTAGTGTCGTACTTGTAGAATTGACTGATCTATCATTAACATTCTTATATTCTTATTTTGATTGTGAAAGCAGTTATATCATTTTTATTAATACTTATAATATTATTAGTATTTTTTTAATCTTTATTTTCTGCGTCTACATCACCTTGAAATTATTCTCAGTTACCACTACTTCTAATTGCTCATGGTAATACCATACCACCAGTGTAAGTTATCTTATAGATTTTACTTTTCATATGTACCTGACATCAGAATTTTATAGAGAAGGTAAATTTTAAATGAACATCTCTCATTAGCTCATTGTGTAACTGTCCCACAATACAGTTTAAGTTGAAGTGCACACACATGCACGGTCATATATAACCTTCTTCAGCTTAGGAATTCTGCGCACAGAAATTTTGGAACGCCTCTAATGCTACACATTATTCGTGTGGTGACATTAATTGAACTTTAGTTTGAAATTATATTTTAATGCGGCAGTCTCACGTTCCCAGTCAGAACTCTCTGATGACTTGAGCCAAAAAATACATTTCCATGTTGATTGACATCTGAATATGTGGTTTATACTGCGTGGTAGCTTAATTTTAAATTGAATACAATTTCATTTGATTTTCAATTTATTTATTAGGCTGTTAGTATGTAACATTTTCGTTTAGATACTTTGAAACAGTCGTTAACTGTCTAATCAACCAGTTTATTAAATTACCTTTAATGCATTTATTCTTTTATCAGTTAATATTATTATTATTATAATTTAAACTATGTTATATTTATTAATTATTTCTCATTGATTTTGATTTATTTGATGAGTAATAAAAGATATGTTGCCATTATCATTATTATTATTATTATTATGATTATTCATTTCGATGTTTTTATCATTTTATACAAGATGTACACCAAGATAACTTGTAAGCCGCTATATTCTAGGTTTTATCTGAATGCAAGATTATTTTAAATACAATAAAGCTCCTTCACAGTGCAGTCCCCGTGAGTTTTAGCATGATCAAACTATTGTCTCTGACGTCGTTTACATTGAAGTATATTAGTAGTGTTTTTCATGCGGTCATTATTTCAGGAAACTAAATGAAAATGTGCGTTTGAGGCGTTTTGCAAAAGGCGTTGCTTCGTTTTTAGCAGTTGTGTGCAGTTTAAACGCGAAGACTTTGTATGTCAACTAGTCTAATCTGTTTTTAATACGCTTGTAATTAGTTACGTGAACTGATACGAAGGTACCCACCCACAGCTCTTACTATCCTTTTCTTGACTTTAACTTTTCCTGGCTTGTGTGAGCAGAGCACTGGCTGGCACGGTGATACAGATTGGTCAAGGATTAATGTTAATCAATGATTGTTAATCAATTCAGAATTACATTATTCTGCGAGTTAGCAACTACATTTATCCTGTTTATTGACATATGGATGCGCTAACCCAGAAGGGTTTTTACATATATATATATATATATTACATATATATACATAAAAATATACGTTGGAAGGAGGCCATATTTTATACAGTATTGTATGAATTCTACCGAATTAATGATTAAAATGATTGATGCCAACAATTCGGTAGAATTCATACAATACTGTATATAAACATATATATATATATATATATATATATATATATATATATATATATATATATATATATATATATATATATATATATATATATATACAC
>NW_008704589.1:404004-429855 GCF_000326865.2 Helobdella robusta | reverse complement strand
ATTTTTTAAAAGATAACAATATTATTATTACTATTGTTTTGTTTTGTGTGCCTTTTCATTAAGGCACTGATGATTAAGTTAACGAAATTATTATTACTATTATTGACTTCCATGCTCATAAATTTTTTCTACGATAAATTTACTAAATAGACCTTGGGATAATTTTGACCTGTTAATCTATATATATATATATATATATATATATGTATGTATATATATATATATATATATATATATATATACGGTTTATGTTTAACATGAATTTGAAACATGAAAAAATTGAAAATTAGCCGATTAATTAGCTTTCATAGTTGGAAAATTCACTATTTTGTTAAAGCCTCGAAAAAGTTTCCAGTGTAAAAATGAATGGATATTATTGGTACATTAAATTTATCTTGCCAGAGAAAACAATAACGACAGCAACAACAGAGATGTATGATCAAAAGAAAATTCTCTTACCTTTTCTAGCAGTATCAATCAATCTCACTCATCCATAAATATAAAAATGTATAGAAATATATTATTTATATATTTTTTAAATTTATAAATGTCGTTATATAAATTAGACATAAAATAAAAGGTTTATTTCAACGTACGTTTACTTTTTTATATAATTAACGTTAAATATTTTATTGAAATAATGAATTAATATATATAATATATCTATATATATGCTACAAATGTTCGCATGCACAATGTTTTTTTATTCATTTAATACGTACAACTTCTTTGCTACTTTATTTTTGTAGGAAGATGGTCATGTATTAGCAATAATTTTATCCACTTTCAGTTTTCATCCTTATCTATATATATATATATATATATATATATATATATATATATGACGCATGCATGTATGCATACACGAACGAACTTACACCCACAATTGGGTATATGCATATACATTTATTTATTTAGTTATTTATTCGTAAATCAATATTGAGGCAAATTTATTTCCTTCTATGTTTTATCTACGTATTGAAAATGCTCATTACTGTACGATCGTATTTTAACAATATATTTTGTCGTATAATATAGTTTACTAAAGAATTCTACTCACGCTATTAATTTATGATAAGAGAAGGTGTTTGGCAGGCGTACAGATGTGTAAATAGAGAAAAGTTAACGATATAAATTTGATTCTGTGTTTTACCAAATTTTTCCATCACCTTTTTCTTTAATCGTTTTACTGCACCTTTATCTGTGTTGTTGTTATTATTATTATTATCGGTCTATTTTAATTTGACAACAAATTTGTATTATTGTCATTGTGATGTGTGTTAGAATGTTAACATAACATGCTTTTCAAATCAGTTCACCGCCGTTGAGTCTCGTCTGTGAGCGTGGTAAGAAACCACCTGATGACAATGACAAAACTTCTGATAGGGTCCTTTGGCTGGTTATTCAGAAGACCGAGGCATGGCGATCTCGATGTTTGCTAATCTTATATTGTATCTTATTTGAATAAATTAGTGTCCGGACTCGAAAGATATTGAAAAGCATACAAATAAGAGCGAGATCGCCATTCGTTTCTTGATTCAGACTATCCTGTGCTGAGAATATTATAATAGGATTATTATGATGGAAATTTATTAGGATGATAACACCAGAGTGGGAACATAAGGAGGGGATTAGCCCTCCTTTTCGTGATTCCTCTGATCAAAATCTATTCTTGTAAAATATTTACACATATTTTTTCCGTTAGGCATATATATATATATATATATATATATATATATATATATATATATATATATATAAGTTGGTAATAGACCATAATTTTTACAATATTCTATAAATTCTACCGAATGTTTGGCGTGTTTGTAGTTCGTTTGTAATATGTAAACGAACTACAAACATATTAACGCCAAACATTCGGTAGAATTTATAGAATATTGTAAAAAATATATATATATATACACACACTTAAGTATATATATATGTGTGTGTGTATATATATATAAAATGTAAGTATATATATATATGTCTGTGTGTGTGTGTGTGTGTGTGTGTGTGTGTGTGTGTGTGTGTGTGGGCATGTGTATATAAAATGTAAGTACGCACATGATCGTAGAGAGCCTAATAGAGCACAATCATCTAATTTGCAACCGGTCAAGGAATGATTGCTCGATGGTCTATTTTGATGGAGGTGCATTTTTCATTCTTATGTGTGTTAGATTACATTCTTATCTCACCTGTTTTTGTATTTTTGTACCTTTTTTTATTACATTATATTTTAAATTAAATTTTTGTTTTTTTTCAATGTTTTATTTGCA
Source organism: Helobdella robusta (assembly GCF_000326865.2). Classification (NCBI taxonomy): domain Eukaryota; kingdom Metazoa; phylum Annelida; class Clitellata; order Rhynchobdellida; family Glossiphoniidae; genus Helobdella; species Helobdella robusta. Next base: position 427,579 of record NW_008704589.1, on the reverse strand, counting down.
ACCGACAATTCAATCATACGAATGAAATATATCCGATTCAGTTATTGATTTAGAAAAAAAATTGTTTAAATTTATAATTGATAGAGCTATCTAAGAATTTAAAACTAATATTTTATGTTTTGTTATAGCAACAGATTTATTTAATGCTTATTTCATAAATTGATTGAAACATTTTAGTATCCATACATATATATATATATATATATATATATATATATATATATATATAATACGTTTATATATTTTCTAAAAACCGCTGTGTTTGTCATTTTAATTACGAAACATTCAACTGAAACTAGTTATAACAACGTTGTTTCAAACACACACACACACACGCACATACAGTACAGCAAAACACTGTTGATATATTTTTTCTTTTATGAATAGATTTTTGAACTTATCCTTCATTAGTGTCATTTAACGCATTTTAAAATAAAATTTTCGCTTATTAGTCACTGTTAACGATTCATTTTGTAAAATACCTGCGTTGCATGTATAAAAAATAAAAAACTTTTTAACTTGTTTCGTTTTTTTAACTTTTTTCCTAAATAAACATTTAAAATTTGATATTTTTTTATTGACAGATACGTAAAAATATATTGCTACGAGAGTAGCTAAATCCAAAAGTACTCGATTAATCATGAGCTTCTATTAAAATGTAAATGGAATCATTCAAACAGTAGTGCTCATGGTTCAGAGAATCTTCCAGTTTTACAAATGTCTCCGTGCCAAAAAGTGGGTTTTTGGAGTTCGGGCTGGGTTTTGATAAAGATTTTTTGTCTTTTACCTAAAAAGCAAATATTTTTGAATAAAATAGTTTTCTATGAGGATTCGAAAAAAATTTTGTGCCCACATTCTTAGGATTCAGCGTGTAAGGTAGATGGTTCCGATTATCGATGTCCATGCATTGATCCAACAATGTCAATGTTATTATTTGTGAGAAAGGCCAGCTGAGCAGATCATCGTATTCACCAGGACATATTCTTGCATGCACTGACATGTATTGCCCTTGATCTGCAAGTTGACAAAATAATCATCATATTTGGTCGATGGCGTTTAAATTCGTTCACTAACATCTTCCTTCGCCATAAAGGGAAGTGATGAACTGAAGCCGATATCCTATTCTGCTTGTTGATATAACAGGACTTTTTATTTCTTCGTGACTCACTTTTTGCGCATCTTTAAACGATTGCTTGAAATTTCCTATTCTCCAAAAATATTGCCTCTCATAAAGATACGACAAAATTCTAGACTTTTTCTTAAGGTATGCAATTTGTTTCAACATGTAGAGTTCTTCTGCTTTATCATCGACGTAAGCTGTAGCCGCCTTAACAACCAGATCCATGTGCGTGTTCACACATTCCATTTCATGCTTTTCTTTAGCTTTTTTATTTCCCTAGTTTAAAATTAATTACACCTCTATAATTTTAAAACTGCCTAAATGCTTGTTAAAAATGAATAAACAGAATTATTTTTCTCAAATAACCTTGAAGTTGCAGCCGGCACCACCAAAGACACAACTTGACACGTGAACAGAACAATCTATTTCAAAATGACCTGACAACTTAAATAATTTTTGAAATAATGTCTCAATCAATCAGATGGACGTCGATTAATTGTCTCAACTCACCTCTTTTCTCCGAAAACCTTCTTTTGAAATGAAACCGCAGTTTTCTGGACAATTGTATAGAATAGTTTCTGCACATTTTTCCATTTTATGCTCGTTTAACTTGGGTCGCTTAACTTTCATGTGACACATATCGCATTCGACAGGTGCATTTTTGCATTCTTTCAAATAATGATCCTTCATATTGACGGCTAATATTCCATTCATTCCACATTCAAATTCACATGGAATAGCTTTGTATAGGCATTTTTCTGAATGAATCTTTTGTGAAAATTCATGCTTTTAATTTTAAAAATCTAACAATTTTGCCTGTTTAGAAGTGAACTAACCATCAATGAATTTTGAACGCCGTTCCAAGGACAGCCCTGAGCAGCATTAAAACATTGAACATTGATTGAATGAACTTCTTTTTCCAATATTATGTCAGGGATTACCTGCAAGTTAAAAAAAGTGAAAGTTTATTAAACTCTTGATAATTCATAAAATTAATATAACCAACAAATACAACTAATCTTACAACCATAGCAGAATGAAAATTTACAATGTTCGAACATTGTACCGCACATTACATACTTATGTGTGAAGCACTAACGCTTACTAAGTACCTTTTTACTGTCGAGTTCATTTTGATCAACAGGGCAACAAGGATTATTGCTGTATTACAAATGATAATAAAATATACTTAAAATAACAAGACTGAAAGTATTCTTTAAAAATATAATCTAATGTTACTTCTTGAGAAGAATGTTCAAACATTCCTCGCATGCTCTGTGACCGCAAGCTCCAAGCAATTGAGGAAATCGAAGCAGACCATAGCAAACAACGCAGCTGTATGTTTCTAGAAGGTGCTTCTTCAACGGATAGATTCGTTTCTTTTTGTTTAAAAACACTGTTAAACTTTTTTCATACTCGTTTAACGCCATTTTAAAGCCACTTTAATATGTAATGCGTTTGAAATGCAGAGAAAAATTTTTTTCATTGGCATGTACATAAGTAAAATTTCAATAGCTGCAACATTTCTTCAATGTTGACACGTGTTGCTTAGAAACTGGCGTCATGCCTTGAAATGTATAAGCAGTCATCGTGTCAACGTTATCTTCGTCATCGTCATCGTCCTCATCACTGTAATCATTGTCGTCATCGTCATCGCGGTCTGGATGATTACTGACTATGACAACGCATGAAATAATTTCACTAACCGTCGTCATCTTTGTTACCACCATCACCACCACCACCATCATCAACACCATTATCGCCATCGTAATCATCATCATCTTCATGTGTACTAATCACCATGGTGAAAACTTAACTTTTGATTCGTAAAAAATTAATTTCTTAATAATGCTTGTCATCTGTTTGCAAGTAGTTTGAAACATAAAATGAAGATTATTTATTTTGGTTAATAAGTTCAATCATATTGAAAATCTTGAAAATTTGTAATACACATGAATAGGGGATTAAGTATTTGTTTGATGGTGCAAAATTTTGCTCCATTTGAAATCAGCCACATTCAATATTAGCGAACGCATCTACTGCAATTTTGTCCGGACTCTATATGAAGCAACAGCGTTCATTTCTTGATTCTTGAGTAAGCAATTTAACGCCTTGCATAATTATAATCTATCGCTTGTTTTCTTTCAAAACGTAAATGCAGTGATACACACACATTTACCGCCGCGATGCAATAGAGAAGGCAGACTTTCGTGTTTATTTAATAAATAAAACAAAGATGAGCGTTGATAAACTATTACAAAATTTGCTTGAATTTCACAATTGTAACGTGAAACTTCATTAACATCACTTCATTAAAAAACTGGAAATAAAACGTACAATAATCTTTATATTATTTAATCTGATTGTAAGGGTAAAGGATATAGCTTCAACCAAAACAGCAAATAACCGGTAATAAGTTCACGAGTTTGGAATACTTGCTTCCTAAGCAAGAACATTTTTAGTTTGAAAACAAATAAATAATAAGCAAGATCGTTAATACGTTTTAGTCTGCCAGTTGTTTGTGCTGTTTACTTTTTTCTATAGCATTCGTCTTTCACTTTGTTTCGACCTTTTCGAAATAATATACAACAAAGTTAATTATATTATTTAAAAGTTCAAATTATTGGAATAATAATTTTCTGAAAATTTTGGTGAGCTCACTGTTCAACTTGTATTTATATTAACACGCTTTAATAAATCAATAATAAACAATGAAGCAATCGTTGAATTTTTTATCATGAGTATGGGATCCTTTTTAAGATAAAAAGTATAATTTCAATCAGTTGATATTTTGAAAATGGTCGGAAGTTTGTCAGAAGTTCCAATCCGTTTGTACCGCCCATCGACGACAACTCCGTGGGGATTCAGATTGCAAGGAGGAGCAGGCACCAACTTGCCACTCTCCATCCAGAGGGTTACTCACGTTCAATTAAAACTTACCAAAATAATTTAGATATTCTCATACAAATCACATCCACGTTGTGCACACATTTGAGTGGTAAGCGATCAGCAAAATTCGTATATTAAACATCATGGTATCTAACGTGAACTCTGAACAAACAAATATTGGATTCGAGTGTCGGTAAATTTATAAGCTTTGTTGGAATGTTTTCATTGATCTCTGTTATAAATTTTTTATTTAATATCTTTACCCATATTGGTGTAAACGAAATCTGAACATCTTCATCTGTTCAATTGGAAGGTTTTCGCTGGCGGCACTGCTGATGGTCACCTGAACAGAGGAGATGAATTGGTTGCCATAGACAATCACGATGTAACCGGCGCTCCTCACTATGTAGCGGAAGATTTAATTAAACAGGCTGGTCGTGAACTTTTATTAATTGTGAAAAGGTCAGTATCTACTAATTGAATATCTGCAAATTTAAAAATTAGCGTTAAAGCGTCTTGAACAAAGTCTGATTAATGAAATTAAATAAATTGTTTAGGCAGTCAGCCGCTTTTAGCCCACACGCATCTGAAAATCAAGTAAGTTTATTCAGCCATAATATAAACAAGCTAACATTAATCTTTTTAAAAACCCTTAACTTGCATCTGTTTAGTTTACGCATTATCCGTTTGAACTACAAACTGGCGGTCTAGAAGAATATGAACATGCCAAAAACATAAACCAAATAAAAGAAAAATTTTCAACGCCTGACGAAGGTTGTTTGTGCATTTGTACGGCTAATTCAAATTAATATTTTCAAAAAATGTTACATTTATTAATTTCAACAGACGTAGTTCGAGGCAAAATTCAAATCAACGCCAAGCCTGGTTCAACATCTTACATACCTAAAAAGCCCAGAATGTTTCAAAAAATCAGCCAAAATCAAAACGCTCCAGAATTTGGATGGGTACCAAAACCGAAATCTCACGAAGATATCAAACCCCCATCTCGTTATCAAAGTCAAAGCCAACCAGTCGTCAGACAGGTGCTCTCAAGTAAGATTTATATTGTCAGTAAAAAACTTAATTAGGTCTTGTACTTGTAAAAAAAACTTACAGATGAAGAAGCTGTCTCCTCATATAACAAACCTCTGCAACAAGTTCCTCACGAACAGTACGAAAGACCAGCTTGGCTGGGAACACTGCGTAGTGCGGCAGGTCCTAAACCATGGGAAGTTCAGGACGGAGCGGCTTTATTGGGAATTAACCCAGAACCCATGCCTAGCCAACCAAGTCATTTTGAAGCGCCCGTAGCTTCTGGACCATTTCAGCCACAAATAGCCAGACCAGTATATGTTTTTTTTGGTTATCTCAATCTAATATCTAATGAACATGACTTTACTAATAAACACTCATGATATTTTTCAGACGGCAATAAGCGCCATTCATCAGCCAAAAGTTCAAGTGACAAAATTCAGCCCACAGGGCCATCCAACTTACGAACGAAAAAATGCTTCTAATCATGATTCAGATACAGCTAGAATTGCTCATTTGCAATACAATTCACCAATTGGATTATATTCTCAAGAGAATGCGAAAGAAGTACTTGACGTGCAAACAGGGGGGAAACCAGGATCAGGGACGCTACGGTTAGTTTACCAATATACAGTTTTTGCTCATATGGTCGCGGTCAGTTAAGTCTGTTCCAGATAAACATAAATAATAACCTATCAAACCGTCTACACTTTTCAGCATTATCGGAAAAGGCCCAAACCTCAGTTCATTTGACCCGATACACTCTGACGTGTACAGACTAGTGAGAGAAGAAGAAACTGCCAGACGTAGTAGACAGAAAACTCAACAAGCTCCACAACACAACCATCCACATGTTCAACACGGGCTGCCGCACGAAGATCACAGAAGCGCAAAACTCGAACAGCTGATACATGAGAATGACGATCAGAAACTAATGTATGAGGAGCATGTGTACAGTCAGCAACATCCACACAGCAGCGGAATATCAGACTTCTAAAACTATACTGGAAATCAGAAGCAATTATATCTTTACGACAAATTTCAAATTATTTTCCTAAAGTTATGTTTCAGTTTCGATCGCATTAAGTGTGAATTTAACAAAGAAAATACTTAGTATTAGCGCGAGATAAAGTTTCATGTTCATTCATATATGTATATGCATTAATATATTATTGGAGTATATTTAATGTAAATATTTATGCAAATTGTTATATAAACACACATTTTGTTTATATATATATATATATATATATATATATATACATACATTTAAGGTGCAAGCTTACGGAGAATCCTTCTTTATATTTTCATTGATACTGTTTTAGAGAAAGCAGGCCAGGAGACAGTCAGCAGGCAGAGAAGAGCAGCTTACTGCTATTTTCCTTTATATACAATTAAAATTAGTAAACAAGCAATACAAGTAAAATATTCATACCTTTGAAAGGTGGCGTATTACAAAAAAAAATAAAAAATTTCCACAACAGCAATCCAATCTGAATTTTGAACTTGGGCTGCAACACAAGGAAGCAACTTTTCAAAGTGAATGATCGTTATTTCATATGCAGTATCGGTAATTACTAACACAATCCACCAACATGCACACACGCGCATATATTTAAATGAATTTCATAATTGTTTTGCAGTGATATTAATTAAATCAAGACGAGTGTGCCATATACAAGCAAAAGATAATAAAATATGTAAACAATGACAAAAATTTACATTATGTTTATTAAATTACATGTTAGACCAGATAAAAACAATATTTATGTTTTCTTAATTTATAAGTTGCAATTTTTGAAACATTTTACAAATAATGTTTTTAGAAGTGAATTAACATTTTCCATAAAAATAACCTAAAATACCAATTAGTAGTAGCTAAAGCCACCGTATATAATCTTTATTGGGCTCCAGATTAACTTTCAACCACCATATGCCACAACAAAAATTAAGCTGAACATCATTACCTATACCAACTAAATAACCTCTTAAACTCATTTTCTCAGAGGCTATGTATAATATACAACCACATGATTGAAATTTTTTTCAATGTTATTTTTATCACAAGCCAAATTTATCTCTGAATCCGAAACACATGTGCAAGTTATAACACACGTGAATTTGTCCCATTTTATGAGTACATTAAAAAAATGAAATGTAAACACTATCACAACAAAACTATTGAATGGCTGAATTGATTACATATCTCAAAAGTGAATATTCAATTAGCAATGAAATTAGTTGCCATTACAAATAAGTGGTTTGAAATTAAAAAAATTGATATAATTAAAACATGTTATTAGCAATTTTAATTAAAATAAATATATACATTTACATATATATATATATATATATATATATATGTATGATAGTTACATAGCATATTTCCCAGTCCATTCTTTGGCCAGTTGGTTGTATCTTGTGCGGTCTGTTTTGTACAGTTTGGCAATTTCAGGGACAAGTGGATCGTCAGGATTGGGATCAGTCAGCATTGAACAAATTGACAGCAAAACTGAGACGAGAAAAAAATATATAAACAGCCAAAATATTTAAAAGTACATTCGAAGTTTAATTTTCTAGAAGTCTCATAATACCTTTACTGATTGTTAGTGCAGGTGACCATTGTGATCTTAAAATATCTAAGCATATACTTCCATTGCTATTTATGTTTGGATGGTATATTCGCGTTGTAAAAGCAACCTGATGGAATTAAAAATTTAATCATGAAGAATTAATTCTTTTAAACATTTACTATAAAATTTTAATCTTGTTGATCTGACAAAAACCAGTGAAGGATGACAAATGACCTTTGGAGGCTTGAAAGGGTAATCTGTAGGAAAATGAATTGTAAGGAAAAAAACACCTCCTTGATATGGGCTGTCAGGCTGTTTGTTAAATTTTAAGAAGTGAGATTACTTTAATATTTAATATAAAAATCTTAACAGATTTTAAAACATTTTTAATTGATGGTAAATAATATTGAACAAAATTTTCAGAAAAGTTAGATTGGCATTACTAACTGGTCCCATTATCGATGCTTGCCATTGAAATACTGAAAGTAAAAACAAGTTGAAGTAACAAACACTAAAAAAAACTAACAAAAATAAAAAGTATAATAAGTCACAGGGAATAGCAGGAGAACAAACTTACAATCATCACCAACAGGCCCAGCGGAACAACCACAAGGAGGATCCTTTGTCATGTCCTGTAATTCCTTTATTTAATATTTAATTGAATTGAGTAAAACAATTTCAAATCTCAAAGAAACAATTTCAAATATCAAAGTTAAATAAACCTTCTTACAATAATTTATTTTATAAACAATGTGTTTGAAATTTATGAAAATTAAATTCGAAAGTAAAAAAACCCAAACTTAATTTTAACATCAACATGATTATTATTATTATCATATAGAGAGACATATATACATTATAAAAATAGACCAAACAAGAAGACCTAACAATTTTCTTAAAAATTTTCAGTAACTAAATAGATAAATGCGGATAATTTAGAAAAAACTTTGTGATAACAGTTGAAAATATAATAAAAATTAAAAAATGTGGTTTATTTTGGTTTTGTTTAAAATTCCCTTCAAAATATTGGTTACGAAGTATAAGAGACAATAAACAAACTTTATTTATTCTTTTTAGAGCCATTACAATTATTAACAAATATATTTAAATCACTTAATTATTAAATTAAGTTATAAACCAAGTTGAATTTGTAAACGGTCTAACGACTTAAAATTTTTTGTGAGGAATATTTGGTGAATGGCTGATAACGAAAGACTGTGAATAAGCATAACGACGTAATTTTAAATTAATATATTGGAAAAAAACCAATGCATTAATATGCAATTATTTTTAACAAATATCACTTTTATAAGTTTAATCATATGTTTTTATGCTTGTGAGTTTGTTTTAATATAAACTTTCAAAGCCAATATACACAAAATTAAAAATTCCTAAGAATAATCAATCATTGAATGTTTCACCAACAAATGGTTAAAAAGACACAAAAACTGCTAAAAGATCATTCAAAAAAAACATTACAAATCATTACAGAATAGTGGCTTCATGGTTTTAAGTGATGTTTTATTGTTAACAAATCATCAAATGCTTATTCTCAAAAGTAATATTCACACGTCCCACCACATCGATGCCATGGGAAAACATTATCAAACTTAGAATCCGTGTTGGATGACTTCAGGCTGGTTTCAGACAAACTGGGCAACATTTTTAAAATATGATCTTGCAAATAAAAATACCTTGAAAGGAGCAAACCACCGCTGGTACCTTATTCAATCTGAACATCAAAACTGATACTTTAATGAAAGTTCTTTTATCAACAATTATAATCAGTTTATCTCATTATCAAGATTGATGTTATAACGTAATAAGAGATATTCCTTTACAACCGCAAAGTACAACCATAGCAGAATGATTTCAAATGACTGTAGAAATGTAAAGGACATGTCGTAGACCATAAAAAAATGTCGATTCGTGATTGGAGGAGCACAAGTAGCTACCATGGTCTACAGTGTCGAGTCGATATGTCCATTCAATGAACTTGGCATTTTTTTCTTTTTCTTTCTTTTTTTTTATCTGAACTAGCCTTCAGTTGAGAACGGTTCAATGTAGTGATTCACTGGTAAATTTGAATTAAAAATGGTTCTCAATTTAGAAATTGTCAAGTTGTAATTATATTGTTATTAGCATATGTACATATGAGATAATAATGTGGATTATACACATTATCACATATTCTTATCACATATACGTATGGTAAATTAAAAGAAAATAAACTCCAATCTTCGTTGTTGTCATCCTCATCGTCGTCGTCGTCGTTATCATCAAACAAATAGTTAATATGATTCGTGAATTCAATATATTGCAGTTGTGCGGCTTAAAGAGAGAATGTTATAATAGCAAAATCGATGTTACAATTTCGAAACGTCGTGTTAATGTAACAACCAGAGATGCAAGCTGAATTGATTTTGATTGTTTTTTTTTCAAACATCGAGAGAATGCGAAAGTTTATGGTTGTCGTCAATTGATTCTTTGCATATATTTATCTTTGCCATTATCGCGCTTACAAGAAGGTAAAGTAGAACAGCCAGCCAGCGTACGAGCAGTAAATCTTACAGGCTTAAAAAACATTTAATGAGTTTAAATAAGGGCCATTATCGCACTTCAAACAGAGTCCTCAAATTATCCAAAGTCTTCATCATTGTTCTTGTCATGCATGTTTTATCTAATAAATGCTACAATTTGAAGGGCTTCGTTTAAAATATCTTCTTTTAATTTTTTTTCCTTATTCATCATATGTTATTAGAATGAGACTTTATTAATATCTTAATAAGCTGTCAGCCGTCGTTGCTATTAACTGAACGGCTGTTTAAAATCTATTGTTAATTTTGCGTGGTGTTTCATTTGGTAGACGATAACCCAAAGTCCGATCAACTTCAATAATTTTATTCACAAAGTTCGTAAGTTGACAAGCATCACATCTATGTAACCATCGGTTTAAATTCGTCACGTTTAAAAATTTCGACAATATTCACTTTATGAACATAAAGTGATTATTGTCGTTATATAATATATAACATCGTTATGAACATTTAATGAGTTAAAAATGGTAAATTATGTGTTACAAACTCATTTGAAAATTTCTGACACTTCTAACAAAGAGTTTGCTGTTTTGTAGTAGGTATGAGTGAAGCCTTCATCCATTCAATCATTTCAAGTATTTATCTGCCAACGTTTTTTAAGTCTGTAAGATTTATTGCTCGTACGCTGGCTGGCTGTTCTTATTTATCTTCCCGTTTAATTGATTCGCTGCTGAAAATACTCAACTGGCTTTTTGTTATGAGAAAATAAAATAATGTACATATTGAAATTTAACTGACAAGCAAACAAGTTTTTCAAAATAAATAAGTTCTTTCGCATAAATAACTGTTTCAACGAAAGATTCAAAAAATGATTTGATTCTAAATAACAATGAAACCAATTTTACAAAAATTGTCCGCTATTTAACGGAAAATGTGAAATTTCCCAAAGGACCTGATGCGAATAAATAGTTTAGCTGCCAATTTAGCGCCTCTACAAGGGATAAATAATATAACGGCTGTGTACTTTCTCTCGTCTCGCGAGGCGTTAAAACAGAGACGTGCCGATTAGCACACACAAACTCACACGCGCACACGCAAACACACGCACAAACAAAATCGAACATGTTTTCACATGAAAGCACTCAAGTTCTCACACACACATTAAAGATATAAAGTAGCTTAAAGAGTTGAAACACTGTGTGAACTGTATTTTTAATTCATCCCTATTGATTTGAAAGATACTGTTTGCAGGTTTGTATACATGAGTTTGTGTGTGTGCTCGTGTCTGTGAGCATGTTTGTTTGTATGTCTCTAGTTGTATGTTTTTGTGCGTATGTCTGTTTGAATGCACGGTAATATATGTATGCACGCACATGTTTAATAAATGTTTGTATGCTTGTATGTGTTAGTATGTATGTTCACGTCTGTATGCGTATGTATATGTATGTGAGTGTGCATATGTTTTTGTTTGGTTTTGTGTGTCTGTTGAAATTGTTTTAGTAGTTATGTTCTGAAACATTCGAATGCTGTAAGGCTTCATAAATGGATGGGTGAACTAACCTTTTCGATGCTTACTTTTGACACGAACAACATGCAACTCTGAACTAAACTATTTGCACGTACTTAACTCAAACATAAAATAAAACGTTCCAATAGATGAATGAATGAATGAGTGAATGAATTAATGAATTAATTAATGAATTAATTAATGAATTAATGAACAGACAAGCAAATGGAAAAATGAATTTAGGAGTGAATAAATAAACAAATGATTGAATGAATATAAACATATGAAAATATATTTTTGCATGTGAATTGATATTTGTTACATTTAATTTAAGAAAAGAATATAAAAAAAAGCAATGGAAACAAAATAATGTTTAACTAGAAAAATACTTATCACACACATACACACAAACTACATACATACACACACACATCCACAAAACTACATTCAAACACAAATAAAATCAAGAAAACAAACCGCAAACACGAACTAACATGCAACCAAGTACATATACAATTTTCATTATATTAACCACACAAACTACACAAACCACACACAAAACCACATAGAGACACACACACAAACACATTCAAACACACACACACACAAACAAGCGCAGACATACATACATAATCACACACACACAACACACATACACACCCACACACGTAGAAACAGACTTATTTCATTAAACATGCCTGCAGTCAATTATATTTTTATGATGCTTCAGATGAATTAACAAAACTTTTCTGAACACGGCAAATATCACGTGGTTATTAAATAGGGCTTATACTCGTATGTAGGAATATATATATATATATATATATATATATATATATATATATATATATATATATATATATATATATTTATATATATATATATATGCATGCAAATATGTGTATATGATATGCAGCGCAAAATCATAACAATATTTATTGCAGTCAGTGCACGGTAAACTGATCGTTTGTGGAGAAAGGAATTTTTCGCGCGCTCCAGAAAAAATCAACACCAAACAGCAATTACTACGTCTGTACGTTCGTGTTCATCAATTCTTATAGTATAATTATTTACTTACATATGACACGGTTGAAGATTGCTTCATCTTACTGTTCCAGTTAAGTTTGGAAGGGTTTAGCTTGGTTAGTACAACGATTGGGAAACTTATTTGTTAGTTTAAAAAACTTTAATTCATTTCGTAGATACATTGGTTATATAATAACATTTATTAGATTTGAACGACTTTTTGCACCTTTAAATAAATTTTGCTTTAGTGTTTTTTATTGAAGAAAACATTTGCAAAGCCAAAGGTTATGCGCCACTACACGCGCACGCGCACACGCACACACACACTCTCTCTCACTCGCTCACACACACACACAAACATATTATTGTAACTTTATCCAGTTTCAACTCATTTCACTATCGTAATTAAATTTATTATTCTTCAAACGATTCTCTCTTATCACTCTAATTAGCTAACCACCTTGCAACTGTTTGTTTGTTTGCTAACTCTCGAACTCCTCACATCTCAACTTTTACACATTCTTATCAACACGCTTTCAATATTTCAACTAAAATATTTAGCCAATATGTAGTTAAATGAAATTTATCCATTTGATAATTTGATAAACTGAGTTCTAGGAAAAATTCATTTATCGAAGGTTTCATGAAAAAAAATATTCATTAAATGTTGTTTTATTTTCACAGATTTTATTTTCAATACACTCAAAAACAAAATATTTAATAATGAAAATAAAATATTAATAAATTAACTCTTTTGTTATTCAATTAACTAATTTAATAGATAAATAGATAATTGATCAATTATATAACAGAATAATCATTGAAACGCAATCAATCTCCAGTAGCAAGAAAGCGATAAAGATCAAAAGTTGCATCTATCCATCAGGCAGTCAATCGTTAAATCGATGGATCATGAAACGGAAATTCGATCATGCAAAGTCGCGTCAGGCACAACGAAAAAGTTGATGGTCATCCTCTGCCTCCTCCTCTTCATCTGTCTCATCATCTTCATCATCCTCTTCTCACTAAGTGCCAACAAACTCGCCGGTGGTTAAGTCATTTTTTTTTAGTTTTTTCAAATCTTTTTATACAAGCTAATGGTTTTGAGTGTTTATTTTGCTTGTTGGTACTAGGTGTAAACTAAATTCTGGAGGTAAAATAATTAGAAATGTTATAAGAGTTTATGATTTTACTCGTATTTAATAAATACATATATGTGTGACACTACTTTTCAGACATAATGAATGTCTGTTTCGCCCAAAAAGGTGGAAGCTGATTAACTGATCACATTAACGATTGCATTTTTGAAATTTTTATACCAACTTTTATGCCACTGTCAACAAAACAATAAGTCGAGACTTTTGTTTTCACATAAAATTAATTAGCCCCTTTTATGAAAATTTTTTGATTTGTCACATAAAATTTTCCAAATTGCTCATTTCATATCTCAAAACGCTATCAGGCAAAAATGAGAGAAAATGACGGATGAGTTACAAATATTTTAACATAATATTTGAATAAATAATTAATTATGAATAAGCTTTAAGAAAATTATACCATAATAACATAAAAATTTAAATTATAAATCAATATTTTTCGTCTTATTGCGCAAAGCAAGCTAACTTTTAGAAGAAATATTTTTAAGCGAGTATAATCAATCTTACTTACATAAGAACATCAGACTTGCCCACACACAGCGTTTTGATACTTAAGTATTTATTACACAAAATGTTCTAAAAATATCTTCGTTATACAAAAATTCCTTTGCGTCTGCGTTCAATTGTTTTTAAATTAAAACAATCCATCTTACCCAACCTTGTATGAACTGATGAAATATTATTATATTTAATATGCCCGTCTCTTATTGTTCATGGTTTTTTAAAATTGCCAAATAAATTAGAATAAATAAACAATTGTATGAAATAAAGACACACTTGTACTCATACACACACATCAACACATACACACACATCAACACATACACAGACACACAACACATACATGCACAACACACATACACACACAACACATATACACACACACGAACTAACGAACGAAAAAATTTGAATCATCATATTTGTTTATAGTATCAATATAAACGACAAGCAAGATCTTGTTAGTTGACATAAATATCAAATATACCCCAAATCAAACGTACAGTCAAGTTTTCTAAACAACGTAAATTCTTTTTTTAACAACAAATTTTGTGTATCGATCTTAAAATGAGTAATTAATTAACTAATTATTCAATAATAAATAATTTGAATATTAATTAATTATTGATAATTACTTAATAATAAAGTTAATAATGTTCTTTTAACCACAATACTACACTAGTTACGTGACAACATAACTACCCCCCATACAGACACACTTCAACGTTAACATCCAGCAATCATTAAAAAATTATTTTCTAGCAATTGAATGAAACATTGTGATAATAAATTACTAATATTATGATAATAATAATAATAATAATAGAAGTAAAAGTAGTAGTATATTAGTAGTCGTCTTAGTAGAAGTAGCAGCAGTGGCAGTAGTAGTATCTGTAGTAGTAGTAGTAGTAGTAGTAGTAGCAGCAGCAGTAGCAGCAACAGCAGCAGCAGTAGCAGCAACAGCAGCAGCAGCAGCAGCAGTAGTAGTAGCAGTAATAGTAGTAGTCGTAGTAGTAGTAGTAGTAGTAGTAGTAGTAGTAGCAGTAGTAGTAGTAGCAGAAGCAATAATAATACTAATAAAAATAATACTATTATTATAGTTATATACTTAGCCAAATTTTGTTTTTCTTACTAAGAAAAATCAATCATGTATTTATACTGTTATAAATTAGCTGCCTGTAGGATATCACCGACTAACGTTTAATTACAAATGGAAATTATATAAAATTCTATTTCATTAACTCTATTATTTGTTATTTTAAATGGTTATAAACTATAAAAAAAACAAACTTAAAACTTGAAGTAGTATAATGAAAGAGAGAGAGAGAGAGAGAGAGAGAGAGAGATTGATTGTATGTAAAGATTGAATGTTATAGAAGCAGCTTCGTATGCAGAATTGTTTGATCTCACTCAATTAAATCTTTTATGATTTATTTTTTATT
The DNA here is from genome assembly GCF_000326865.2 of Helobdella robusta. Classification (NCBI taxonomy): domain Eukaryota; kingdom Metazoa; phylum Annelida; class Clitellata; order Rhynchobdellida; family Glossiphoniidae; genus Helobdella; species Helobdella robusta. Next base: position 411,798 of record NW_008704589.1, on the reverse strand, counting down.
TTGATCATCCTTTCATCAGCGCATTTGAACTTCGAGTCTAATGAATGAGTGAAAGAACGAACAAAAAAATGAAATATAAATGAATGGATGGATGGACAGATGGGTAGATAATGAATGAATGAATTAATGAATGATTTAACGAATAAACAATTCAAAAACCGAATAGAAACATTTTGAATAATAGAAATAAAAAAATTTAATTGAAGCGTACGTTTTAAAATGAATAAATTTGAAAAGTTTCGTTTTTAGATTTGAAAAACTATAAAAAACAAACAATGATCGTCTACATCAGAGCATGTGTGTTGCAAATCAGCTAATTCCCATAAACTGGGAACGTTTTTGCTTAATATTCTTTCTTCTTACTTTAAAAAATTAAAAGAAATTCGCGCAGATGTTTAAAGTTACAGAATGTGTTTGAACTGAAGTTTTTAAAAATTTGTCACATAATGTTAAATTAGCATGGCAAGTTATTAGGATGCAAAACAATTGAGTCTTCATCATGGTTGAGATACGACTCGCTTTTCTCTACCATATGATTTTAATGTGATTTATGTACTTGCCGTCATTCAGTAGTGAATATTATGTAACAATTAATACTTTTTTTTTCAATTTATAACTTTTTTGTTCTTTATTTTTTTGTCCAAAATTGTTCATAAACTATTAAATCGTTGATATTTTAACTTTACCAGCCACTTCCAATGTATGTCTGAGTGAGGATTGCGTTCTGCTATGTGAGTGATCGACGCGTTTCTATATTATTTTTTTATCACTTTCAGTGTAGGAATTAAACTATAGTACTTGCATTATTTAACGTTGACTTAGAGTCATATATTTAAATCACTCTTGATTAATATACATCTTTTACTAAATATAATATATAATGTATAAAACGTCAATATTCTTTTGCTTTCAAGTAGTAAAGCTTATAATGTAAAAACCATAAAAAGCAATTTTAGTCTTTTAGTCCATAAATTAATATTTAATTTAATTAAATTAAAAAAAAATTAAATAATAAAAAATTTTTCTTAAAATCAGCCGCGGAGTTGTTGAGTAGTTTAGACAAGACAGTGAATCCGTGCGATGACTTCTATCAGTACGTTTGCGGCAAGAGGATGCGAATGCTGACCATTCCAGAGGATCAGAATAGCTTCACAATATTCGGCAAACTCGGAGATATTACAATTAAAAAACTTAATAGTAAGATTCCTGAAAACTGTGTTAATTAATTAATTACTTAATTAATTAATAGTTACTTTAATAACAAACCCGTCAATATATATAATTATGAAAAATATTTAAATTTGGTAATATTTGATAAAAACATTTTTACAACAAACCAAAACAGAATTATTAGAAGTAGAAAACGATTCCGAAGTGACTTCCATAAAGTCTGCCAAGGTGTTCTACAGATCCTGTCTGAATGAAAGTTAATAACATTCACGTTACACAAATCAGTCGTTTATTAATAAAATCAAATAAGAGATCGTTTAACGTTCACTCACTTTCACTGTTTTCCACGTTGTCACTATCTATATCATGCACTGTATCATCATCAGCATGGTCGTTATCAATCCATCATCACCATCACCATCATCATCATCTTCCTCATGGTCATCACACAGGTCAGTTCGAGAGTGAAGGCATCAAGCCATTCTTGGACTTGCTGGCGAGTGTTGGAAGCTGTGCATTCCTGAACGAGACGTGGAAGGAAGAGGAGTGGCTGATTGAAAGAGTCCTCGCGTTAACAAGAGTTCAACTGGACATCAACATTCTCCTCGATACAAATGTTTATCCTGATGATAAAAATTCTACACACAATGCACTCGGCGTGAGATTTTTTTGAGTGACTTGTTTAATTTTTTTTTAGATGTGTTGTATAGTATCATACGAGTGCACCATTGAATATAAAATATGCAGTAGCCAATTATATCGTAGCTAATTACATAGTTTCGATGTAATGTTGAATATTTAAAAAATTTACTCTGCAAGAAATTTTTATTTTATTTTTTAATGGTAGCGCACAACATGACAAACCTGCCAACGTGAAGCAGACTTCTAAATTGTTTATATTTTTGTGCTGACAGATCGCATATAGTTGTCTTGTCTAACGCTCATAACTGTCGACGACCTAATAGAGAACAATTATCTTCATTCCTCCAAACTTTTGAGTTGTGCTTGAATGTTGTTGTCTATTTTGCTACAGTTGTTTGTGCGGAGTTGTACAAACTTAGAAGGATAAATAGCAAAACGCATAATTTTAAATTTTAATTGAGGATTCAGTAGACCAAAAATATAAAGTAAAAATTTTCAAAATAAAAAATTTGTTTTTTGTTTCAGTTAGACCAGGACATGTTGGAGCTCCAGCAAGAAGAATATTTTGGCAACAGCTCAAAGGTTCGTCAGTCTTATGAAACATTTTTGCTGAAGGTGATGACGAAGTTGAAAGGGGAAGGCGACGAAACAAAAACAAACCATACATTACTTGAGGTACTTGAGTTTGAGAAAAAACTTTCCAACGTGAGTACGTCTTATTAAATCATGTTGCAACATTCATTTTTTTTTAATTTTTTATGTTTTTAAAAAATTTCAAAAATTCACTTTCATATTAACTCGTTTGCGAATTAACCAAAACATTTGAATTAATTTAAAACATTTTTTAAACGTCAACATTAATAATTTAACCAAATAAAAACCAATTTTTTAAATATATTTTGCAATGTTTTAAATTTATGAACATTTGGTAAAATTAAAAATTTAATAACATTAAAAAGCACGCCAAAGTATAAGCAGTATTATATTAAATTGCATTAAACTTAAAAATTTCTTTAAGGTAACGGGACCGTTGCGAGATAGAATGCAGCCAGAATATTACAAGAAGATAACCGTTGGATACCTTAACAATCTGACTAATCACGTTAGTAAGGTTTGACCGCACTGCTATAACATTAGGATATATGCGTGTAGTATCACATTGCATCACGTTTCTTCAAGTTACATCAATTCTTATTAAGTTACATCAATTCTCATTAAGTTACATCAAATCACATTATAAATTATAACGTCTGACGAGATGACATTAATAGTCAAAGTACTTGGCTGAACTCTTGTTTAATGTAACTTGGATCAAGGGGTGGAAATATGGATATCTTGCGTATCGAAAGATGATAGATTCTTGAATTTTATATTAACAATTTGGTATGTAATTTAGAGTAAATTTAATGTGATATATCAAAAAATAAATATAAATTTTTGGATTTAATTATTTTTTTGATATACAACTTTATTTAAATTTCAGTTCAACTGGACAAAGTACTTCAACACTATACAAAAAGATTTAGGGGCGGATGATACTGAGGTGATAACATACTCTCTGGACTATATCATCGCACTGTCGGAACTCATCAGCAAAACCGATAAGAAGTAGGAACGCGAAAATGAATTTGAAAAATTCAAATATAACTTCAATTTTATTTTGTTGACCTGCAGATTCGTAGTTTAAAATGTTTCAATATTTATGAAGTATTTTATGAGATAGATGTGCAGTACAAAAAGCCAGCAAGCCAGCCAGTTTACTTTTAGGTTAAGAAAAGTTGAGGATCATTATTTCTCAACAAAAACCAAAATCAATTTGTGACGCCAAAAATTTTTTTTAACGATTTTAGGCTCTATGGATTTTATTCAATTGTTTGTTTCCTTGTTAGTTTTTATAAAAATCAAGAAAATTTTTATTTCATTTCAGTAGGAAAAAAATTTTCATCAATAAATAAAATTGTAAAATGAATAAAATGTTTATTTTCTTCCAACTAAGAACCTTGTCGAACTTCATAGCATGGTCAATCGTACGGCACTTCACTCGAGTTACCGGCCTGCCAGGTTTTCAAACAATCATCAGCGACTACAGAAAGGCTAAATCGGTTCGTTTTCATTGTGTGGTCATTTTTTTAAATTTCTCAATCAATTCTTCAAAATGGTCTGCTTGACTCGCTTGGTTTTAGTTGATGTTTTTAATGTCGTTTTCAATTACAATGTTTTGGATATATTAACTAACAGACCTTCAACTTGTATAATTACCAAACAACCAACCAACCAACCAACCAACCAACCAACTAACCAACCAACCAACCAACCAACCGACCGACCAGCCAACCAAAAAACAACCTTAATAACCACCGCAACCACAACTACCACAACTACTACAAAACGACAACAGGGAGTATTAGTAGATCAACCCCGCACTACCAAATGTACGGACCTGACCAGCGAGAAGTTCAGTCAGCCAGTTACGAGGTTGTACGTTGAAACTAATTTCAAACAGGAGGACAAACGTTACGTGAGTTAGGAATTTTGTAGTTGATGAGAAAAGATGATGACGACGTTGATTGCGATGAAAGTAATGATGAAGAAGATGATGATGGTGGTCCCAGTCATCAGCATTTCCATTTTTATTAATGTTCTCACAATCGTCATAATCATCATCGTTACTGTCAATTAACATCATTGTCATCATCATAACCATCGTCATTGCCATTGTAATTAATGCTATCATCATCATCATCATCATCATCATCATCATCATCATCATCATCATCATCATCATCATCATCATCATCATCATCGTTACTGTCGATTATCATTACCGAAAACAATATTTGATGGCATCACTATCAGTAACTCCATCATCATCATCATCTTCCTCTTCATCATCATCATAATAAATAAATTAATTAAAATAAATTATTTACTGATTATCATAAAATATGATAATTATCTTAATTAATTATTAAATTAATAAATTAATTAATTCTTATTTTTAGGCATCGGATCTGATAAAGAGGGTCCGGGAAGAGTTCATAAACCTGCTGAAGAAGAATGAGTGGATGGACGAAGAAACACGCCAGTACGCAATCATGAAGGTGAAACTAACAACCACATCTCATTATATAATCGCGATAGAACCATTTTACAAATTAAATATTATAAAATTATTTCTTTTTATTTAACTATATTTAAATGTAAGAAATCATATTTCGGAGTCTAAAATTATTAACCCAGGCTAAAGCTATAGTCGAGAGGATAGGATATTCTGATCATGTCCTTAACGATACAGTACTGAACAATCTTTTTGACGGGGTAACAATTATCATTATATTGATATTTATTTATTTGTCGTGTATTCATTCATTTATCTTATGAATTTATTCATTGCGTGGTTTGTATTTTCTATATAGCTGACTATAAATTCTGTTATCTGCATACTCTCTGTTTAATTTTGTGTAATTTTTTGTTGACAAGTCGTGTCTATAAAATATTGGTCATGTGATTCTGAAATGTGACTTTACAGTTTATGGTTTAGTTGCGCTGGAATGTTAATTTGAATCTGAATAACATTTAAAAAAATGTATAGTTTAAGTATTACAAAAACTGCCTGTCTCTCTTTGTTGGTCTCTCTCTCTCTACCCGCTGTCTTTCTTTCTCCTTTCTTTTTTTTCCTCTCTCTTTCCTTTCTCTCATTTTTTCACAAAATAAAACGTTTCAAAACAACGAAACAATGCAGCTTGTGATAAAAGAGAACAAATTTTTGGAAAACCTGCTAAACGTGAAACATTTCCAAGCAAAAGCCATGTTCAAAAGTTACGGTACAATCGTCAGCAAAGATGAGTGAGTTTTTTTTCTATAGAATTTCACAGCTCTGATACAGAGTTTGATAACTTTTATAACATTTAAATGAGTTAATTTGTTGAAATTACTAAAAATATTAAATATTCAAGTGTTTTTATTTTATAATAATATTTTAATTACTCAAACAAAACAGATGGGACCAGATTCCAGCTCAGGTCAATGCGTACTACGATCCAACTCTTAATGAGATTAGTACGTAATCTTCAACTTATCACCAAAATTTAAATTTTTGATCATAAATATTTCAACGTCAAAATAAGGAATTAATAAAATCCAACAAAATTATTGTCAGTAAGTTGGAATATTCGAATGATTTTTCAGTGTTTCCGGCTTCAATCTTCCAGCCGACATTCTTCAGCCACATTTATCCAAGGTCTCGTTTGTCAATTTATCTTTACTAACCATTTCTATCGATATTTTCCCGTAACCCTTTAAATAATGATACAAACTGCAATTTTTCTAATTTCTTTCATAACAAATTTATTATTTATAATGATCAGAATTGAAATAGAAGGTAAGCAAACATCACACACGACATCACATAAGACATCAGATACAACATCGCGTACAAAATCACACAGATCAATGAACTATGGAGGAATTGGAATGGCTATCGGACACGAGATAATACACGGATTTGATAATAAAGGTTTGCAATGTATCTCTTCTTTGTGAACAGTTATTTTGCGTATGTTAAAAATTCTTCGTTTATATATTAGTTGATTTAACTAAAAAGAAAAAGTTCAAATTTGAGAAATTTTTAAAACTTGAATAACTTTACTGAAATTAAATTTGGATGATAAACACAAACACACCATCGCACAAAGATCTGTTTTCGTAGCATTGTTTAAATTGATTTTGCACTTGAGAGATGCTGAATTATTTGTTGTGTGCACTTATGAAGGGAAATGCCACGACGAGAAGGGCAACCTAAAGGACTGGTGGGACCCTAGCACCGAGGCTTCCTTCCAAGAGAGGGCAGACTGCATGATCAACCAGTACAACCAGTTCGAAATTAAACAACTCAACCTCACTGTTCGCTTTTTTATTTCTCAATTTTGTTCGTGTGCCATTTGTGTGTGTGTGTTCGTTACATTTCTGTGAGTTACTTTTCAAATGGGACGTTGCCAGAATGTTTGCTTTTGTGTCCTGTTTAATGGAGGGACGGCATCTATATTTCAAATTCACTTTCAAACAGTTGGACGGAAACTTGACGTTGGGAGAAAACATTGCAGACAACGGAGGATTGAAATCTTCATACCTCGTCAGGATTTTTCTTCTTACCCAATTTTGAACTTCGTTTTAAAATGACTTCTTTTTATGGCTTTAAAGAATCACACTTATAATAAAATTTCAACTTGAAATAATTGTTTTTATAAAATTAAATTTCAAAAATCATCCCAAATTAAACCGCAAAACCTTCGAATTGAACGCAGGCATACCAAAGATGGGTGAAGGAGAATGGGGAGGAGCCCTCACTGCCTGGTCTCAACTTCACCCACAACCAACTGCTCTTCGTCAATTATGCTCAAGTAAGTTTCAAAACCTTATCCATAACCTTACCTACAAATATTGTGAAAGAATGTGTTAATATATTTCTAATTTTTAAAAATTTACACTTTGAAACGTCAGTTTTACTATCATAAATTTACACTTTGAAACGTCAGTTTTACTATTTGACCTCTTTAGTATTCTAATGTTATTTCACAATTCACATTCTTTTTCTCTCTTACTCTTATTCTTCGTGTTATTAAATTTCATTTTATTGATATAAAATGATTTAAAATACAACAAAACAACACCCCCGACCGTAACAAGATATGGTGTGAGTTGCGGAGAGACGAAGATGCACTCAAGCGCAGTAAATTATCTCCACATCCTCCTGGAGAAGCTAGGTAACTACACGCACGCACGCACACGCACACACACACGCACTTTAACACACACACGTACCTACGTACTTACGAAAAACCGCATACACATTTAGATATGCTTATCTTTACAATATTCTATAAATTCTACCGAATGTTTGGCGTTAATATGTTTGTAGTTCGTTTTTTCGATTTTTCTCACTAAAGTTTTTTGGTGAACGTTTAGTTTATTAAAATCAAAATA
>NW_008704589.1:371247-393168 GCF_000326865.2 Helobdella robusta | reverse complement strand
ATATATATATATATAGAATATATATATAATATATATATTCTAGTATATATGTTTTATATATATTATGTGTATATATATATAAACATATATATAAACACAGCAGGTTTTAATAAATATATATATATATATATATACATACATATACATATATATATATTATTATTATTATTTTTATTATTGAAACATTTATGAAGCGCTAATTAAACGAATCTCAAAAGCGCTATCTAACAAAAACTGAACTTAACAACATAATTGAAATAACAAACGAGAAATCATAATACATCGCACAGAAATAAGATTAAAATTTGGTCATAAACAGAAAAGTAATCGATTCAATATAACGAAAATACGAAATAATATTTAGAACATGTCGACCAAACAGAAAGAATCGATCAATAATGCATTACAATGAAAATAAATGAGTTTTCAGTTTCTTCTTGAAGTCACGCAGGTTTAGGTCCAGATTTCTGAGAACAGCAGGCAGGTCGTTCCAAACAGTTGGTCCAAAAACAGCAATGTTACGAGAGCCTATACGGAGACTCGTTGTTGGGATCAACAGCAGGTTTGAAACATCGGATCTCAAGTGTGTTTCAGATGCTTTTGAAGATCTCTTTTTGAACCTGTCAGACAAATAAGATAGAGCTAGACCGTTGATAGACTTGTAGACAAGTGTTGAAATTTTGAACAACACTCTTTTGTCGACGGTTAGCCAATGAAGTTTCTTCAATATTGGAGACACATGATCGTATTTTAGAGCTCCAACAACAACTTTTGCGGCTCGATTCTGTATTGATTGAAGTACAGCCATGGATCGATCAGGTAAGTCATAAAACAAACTGTTGCAATAGTCGACGCGTGAGTGCACAAATGCATGAACCAACGTCTGCAACGTGGATGTATCTAGGGATCGTCAAATTTGATTGATTTTCCTGATTTGAAACATGCATTCGGCTGAGAGCTTCTTAATGTGTTGTTTCATTGACAAACCTGAATCAATCATGAAGCCCAGATTAGCTGCTGTCTGGCAAAATGGGATGACCTCATCATTAACAGTTATTGAATTCATATCTATTCTTGAAAGTTGCTGCCATGTTCCAATTGGTAAAAAAAACAGTCTTGTTTTGGTTTAGTTTTAAACCATTGCTTTGCATCCACTTATTGACCCCAGACAAACATTTAACCAGTTTGTCCAATTCTGATTTAAAAGAATCTGGCCTGCTCGTAACAATAATTTGCAAGTCGTCCGCAAAAGCATGACCTGAAAAACCAAATGATTCTATTATCTTTAGTACTTCAGATGTATAGATCAGGAATAGAATAGGACCTAGAACCGAACCTTGTGGCACACCAAACAGCATAACATTAACCTCAGACAATTTACCACCGAATGATACCTGTTGTGATTTACCTACCAGATACGACTCAAACCACCTCAGAACAGCACCAGAGATTCCAAAACTGCAACGTAGTCTTGTTAAAAGTACTTTGTGATCTACGCAATCAAATGCGGATGACATATCAAGAAAGACTAGCATTGACACATTTTGTTCATCAATTGCCCCGTACACTTCTGAGAAAACTTGCAAAAGAGCAGTTTCAGTTGAATGGTACTGACGGAATCCAGATTGATATTTCGGCAATAAATTGTTATTGTTCAAGTAACTGAGTGTTTGCCTGGCAACCACACGTTCGATAATTTTGGATAGGAAAGACAGATTAGAAATTGGTCTGTAGTTCCCAACATCATTTTCATCTAGATTATGTTTCTTCAGCAGCGGAATTATGATAGCGTGCTTGCAGCCAAAAGGAAACTGTCCCACATTTAAACTGCTGTTTATCAGGCCTGCCAAAAATGGTGCGAATAGTTTTATAAACTTCTTTAATACGTGGGTAGGTATTACATCTTGTTGACACGACTTTGTAGGTGAATTTTTAACTAACTGCATTACCTCTTCTTCAGAAACCATAGAAAACGTTGAGAACAAACCATTATTGACACCTGATTGGAATTCTGCCAAGCTCGGTTGAGCATCGTTGTTGACACTATCTCTCAGCTTGCTTAACTTTTTATTGAAATAGCACATAAATCGATCAGGTGTTAGTTCATCCATATCCGAGCAGAATTTATCGTTACGACCCCTACAAAGAATGCTGTTCACAACCCGCCAAAGATTTTTTGGTTTCATCTTATTGTCATCAACAATTTTTGTCCAATACTGACGACGTTTTTTAGAGAAAAGTTCCGATTTACTCTTCAAAGCTGTTTTTCATTCATCTTGATGAATCAACTGTGAGCTTTTTCTGTATTTTTTTTCCATTTTTCTGCACAAACGCTTGGCCAACCTGCAATCATTATCAAACCACGGAGCCATACGAACGTTATTGGCGGTCACTGCACTAATAGGGACAACTTTATCAGCAATAGATTTTAACTCGTTGTTAAATAAATGCAATTCCTTGTCTACCTCATTGCCTTGACATGATTTTGAGAGTGGAGATTCAAGCACGAGTTTGATGAAGTCATCAACATTCGTCTGATTCCACATTTTAGAAACTTTTTTAATTCTAACCAAATATCCTCGGGTCATCGACAGTTCAGCCCAAATAAAATTATGATCAGAATAAATTCCACTTGGATGGACTAAACAATCATGAACTGGAAAATCCTCGGAGGTTACTACCAAGTCTAGTGTACCACCACGTAAATGTGTTGGTGCTTTTACACGATTGATGAGTTGAAAATTATCGAAGATATCATTTAAATTAGCAGCATAAGGATCATTCGTCTTTTCAACGTGGACATTGAAGTCTCCGGTTAAAATAATTCGAGAACTGAGTACTGTAATGTTTTTCAGAATAGAAATCAGTTCTTTAAAAAATAATCCAGACAGCTGTGCAGAACCCGGTCTGTAAATAGCGAGCAAAATAAACTCCTGACTATTAAATGTGAACTGACCGCCAAAACTTCAAATGTGATAACTGTAGGTAAGGCTATTTTTTTACATTTTAAACATAGACGAAAAAATATTATCAATTCACCATGGAGAGGGTCGTGATCTCTTACACAATCTACAAAGCGGTAACCAGGAGGAGTAGATAACGCAATGGAGGGATTTTCTGATGAACCATGCCATGATTCAGTAACAACAAAAATATCCAAACCATCACTGATCAAATCATAAATGATGTTGTACTTTGAGCCAATCTATCTTATATTAAGTAAATCCAATTTTATTTTAACCACACAAAAGTTATTATTAGTCCGATCATTTTTAATTCCACCAATATTTCTACCAACAGCACCACCTTTCATTACATTGTTATTACCTACTTTTTTAAGATCATTAAAACCACCATTTTCATTACGATCATTACCGGTACCCTTTATTATTACGCAATCACTACCATCATCTTTACCACAACCATTTTTACTAATAACCAATAACCCCAAGCGTCAGACTACGAACACCAAAATCTTCACCACCAACAACATTACTATTATTATTCAAATTAAAACTAACATCTTTTATGTTAAAATTGTCACCACCATCTTTACCACTAACTCTATCACTTGCACTAATATGACCATAATTTTTAAAATCATTAACATTACAATTTGCTATCGAATATTTTCTAATATCATCACCACGGCCATCATCATACCCACGAACATTACCAACAAAACTACTACTACCAATACTCTGTGTCGTCAGAGAGTCACCATGAAAGCCATCATCACCACCAACATAATTAGTATTCGTCAGTTGAACACCTATGTCTGTCTCTGAGTTACCGGAAATTTCACCACCCTCCATTTGCCAACCTGACCTATTACACGGTATAAAAAATCCTTGTCAGAAACTTCCAATGCCCTTGCCTCCTCTATCTTTGACCTCAGTTCCTTTCTCTGCTCTGGGGAGAGATCGTGACTGAGTCCGATGCGACCGAGGCTGACGTCAAGCGATTTTAATTTAGAGACGTTTTTAATTATCATGTTTTTTATGTCAACACTATCCATTTTCAAAAGCAGCGGTCGGGTATGATCGTCTGATTTTTTTTCCGAGTCTAGTTAGATGAACTAGGTTAGCATCAACAACATTATTAGACAGGTGTTTCAGAATTTTCATGACGTCCACCCGATCACTGCCACTCTCAAGCAAATGAAACATAATTAGAATATTTTCTCTTTCTTTGATTTGTTTAGCATCATTTATTGTCGTTTGGACTGTTTTTACTTCAGCCTTGATATCATCAGTGTGTCTTTTAATCCCGCGACTGACGATATCTGCAAATGATACTTTCATATCATTCTTCAAGATGTTCAATTCACCACGAAAAATATCAGAGCTCTCAAGTTGGTTTAACTTTTCTTTATTACTTTCTATTGCTGCGTTGATATTCTCGAGCTCTGACTTTATATTTGCATTCAAATCGTTCAATGTGTTGAGTTTGTTGAAAACATCTTTTCTGAGAGAATCGACAGAGCTGGTCAACTTTTTAATGTTAGGTCCCAGACTTGAGCATCTATCACAGAACCATCTGAGGTTGGTGCTGGAATCCAAGAGGTTGCAAACCTCTTCAGGGATTGAAACACAGTTCGCATGCGCAAAGTACTCACACTGAGAACATTTAACAGCCTTCCCCTGACCTTTCGCCTCTGAACATTGCAAACCTTTATTTTTATTCATTTTCACCAAAATACAGTTTAACTTTCAATTTATAATATTGAACATTAGAATACAAGTTAATGTTCGTACACAACACTCCTTATGCGTTGACGACAACAAATTATATTCAACTAGTTTAAAAAAAGCTATTTAACAATACAAGTTAATTCTAAATTAAATTATATAATTAAATTGTTAACTAATTCAAAAAATAAAAATACGGTGATACTCCTCTTAATTTATGCTTTAAAAGGGATCCAAAATTAACAATATAACCTCGATATAAATATCACAAAAATTACAAAAACGCAGAGAAAATCAAATACGGCTATATATATATAAATTCAATTCAATAATGAGTTTATTCAGCAAAAAAGTTAGGAGACCCGAAGATATGACTTGTTGGGCCACGATAAAATTTGTTATATATGTATATGTATATATATATATATATATATAACAAATTATATATATATATATATAACAAATTATATATATATATATATATATATATATACATATATATATATATATATATATGTATATAATATATATAATGTATGTTATATACGTAAGTGTCTAGCTAACGTTTATTATGTTTTGTTGAAACAAGCGTTTTATGTGCGTGACTGGCGTTGAAAGTTAAGAGCTAGTGAATGGATTGTTTAGAAATGTGAATAAGAAAATTGAGTTAAGACGACCATCTTCTTGCCTGACTGTGCGCTGTGCTGATCCTGTGTGTGTACTTTACATTGATGTGGCGTTTTTGTGTATTACCCAAACTTTTCATGACTCGTCTGTAGGAACTTTTGATGAGAATTACAACCTAATATACCCACTCATTCATATATATATATATATATATATATATATATATATATATATATATATATATATATATATATATATATATGTTTATGATTGTATGAGTGTGTTTATGTTGCATTTACTGAGCATAATATTCTCAGATTTCAAATTAACTTTCCCTTATTGCCATTTTAAAATCATCTTCTGTAATATTTTTGGTTTTCTTATTTGTCATGATCATTTTAATTTTATTTAAACTTGAAATACCGGTTTTTAGATTATAATAAAAAAATATCCACCTCACGTCACCAACGGTTCAACAATCATTTCATTAATTGCTTTTAAATTCAGTCTAAATACTGTTTAACTACATTTTATTTATAAAAACACTGTTTTGAATAGCAAAATGACAAAGGGTTTTGGGATTAACCAAAAAAAGCTCACCAACAACCAAATTTAAGCGCACTCACAAAAAATTTTCAGTTTTGGCCACCCTTCAAAGTTGTCTTGAATCTCCCTTGGTCTTGTCGTTTGCTAATAGTAATTTTGATTGTTTTTTCTGTCCAAAACAAAATTACACAACAAAATTTTCGTGAACGTAAGCAATAAATGATCAAATATAATGTATGATGCAAAAGAATTTCTTCTTAAAAATCTTAAATAAGTACTCAAACACACTCACACACAAATACTGAAACAAATTCACAGATACTCACAGAATATATATGTTTGATTTATTGACAGAAAAATATGACCATTTTATTCAATTAATTGGCCGTCTCTTTTTGTGTTTGCCATCACATTCTTTCTTACACACATAGAGCCATTCAAATAGGCATACTTATACATATATAAACATACAAGCACTAATGTATTAATGTATACAAATATATTTATCAATAGAGGAGAAATAGAAAGACTTAAAAAAAGAAAGAACAGTTTAGAGCAAGAAAGAGCGAGAGAGAGAGAGAGAGAGGAAAGAAAGAGAGGGAGAGAGAAACATGCAATATTAATTGTGTGTTGTGAAAAGATTACGTAGCGTTTAAATTGTGATTGTTATAGTTGAACATAATCGGAGCTATCTAGAGATCTTCTTTTAGTGAGTTGTTAACACACTAGTTATTTAAAGTCAGGTAACGTTTTGATACATATTTTACTTTGTAGATAATTATTGAAAAGTTGAAAAATTAAATTCACGTATTTCTGTTGTAATATAAACTACCTTGCATCATATACTAATTCAAATTCTAATGGATACGTCACTAGAAGTCAGACCAACACAAGATAAAACGCCAACATGCATCGCTGAACTGAAGTGATAATTTAACTATTTAACTTTTAACATTTACATAATTTAAAAAAGTTTTGCTAAAATAATTTTTTAGAAGTTAAACTTTTTAGAAATTTATTTAAAATCTTTTAGAAATTAATTTTTTTATAGACTTGAAATAATTTTGATCTTGTTTGTTTGTTAGGTGGTATCATCCGTTGGTTGATTCTTGTGAGAAGGCAGAAGGAATCCTGATGACGTCATGTAAAGTTGGGCAGTATCTGTTGAGACCGAGCTCCACACCCGACACATACACACTCTCCGTTAGGTTGGAGATGTTATTCTCTTCATCCGTATTTTTTTAATGTTGATGGTTTTAAGAAAATTATGTTGAAGTATTTATTTAATACTTACTTATTGGAATGTATTGTAAAATTTTTAATTAATAGTAATTTTTCAGATTTATTGGCATTTAAAAACAATCAAATTTTTTAAATTTTGCGAAAGAGTTTAGTTACATTGATTGTTTGAATTATGAAATAGTTGATTAATTTTTTTCAAACCAGAGCAAAGACATCCGTAAAACATTTCCCAATTAGCGTTACGTCCTCAGAAATAACATTCGGTCTGGCAAAGTTTGAAAAGTTTTCTGAGTTCTTGGAGCATTTTATGAACAGGCCATTAATAGGCGGCAGTTCTGGTAAAACTCAAATTTTAATTAAAAATTTAATAAAACATTTTTTAGGCATTTAAAATGTTTTCTTCACACTTCAAGGCAATTTAATTACAATTTATTTAAAAAAAATGTTTCTTGGTTATTGAATTCGGCAATTCTCATGTTGCCCTTCTTCAAATTCAACTCAATAAACTGTTCATGTGTATTACATTTAAATGGGTTATTGAAGAAAATTGTTATAGATTTTTGAAAAACATTTTTTAACTTTTTAATTAATAGCCAATTGTGACGCTCAACATCATGAATGCAGGTGAATTAGTAGTTTTTACGGCACCGGTCTTGGTCCCCAAACACAAACAAGCAAACAAACAAACTGTGCTGGAGCCGACGGTTATTATCCACGGCGAGATGAGTCCAACTTCGCCAACCAGCAAGAGCTCTGTGAGTGATTTGCCGGTGATTTGAAACTGCATTGTCAGAAACGCGTGTATATTTTATATTTAAACACTATGACTCATTGTAATGAGGTTTTCGATTGGAAAAGTTTTTAATTTAAAAAATTATTTAAGCGTAATTTACAAATTTAAATTAAAATATGAAAACTTTATTTCAAAACAAGTGTTTAAATTAAAACTATTGACTCCTACAAAATATAAAACAGGATTTGTCGGTCAAAACGGGGTTCCTAATAAAACAGGGAGGACTTGTAAAGGTTGGTGCTCTCTTTCTGCTCATGTTTGGAATTAATTTTCAGATTCTTGTTAAAAAGTTAAGTTAAATATACAGTTTACATTTAACAAAAGTATTTTACTAATTATGTTTTAATTAGGATACATAAAAAGTGAACTGAATAAATAATAAATGAATGGCAAAATAAGTATAAAAAAAATGAATTTACAAATTGGTTACGCCAGGGGTCGGCAAACGTTTTGCTTTGAGGGTCGCATTGAGAACTATTTTACCTTTGAAGGGCTGCATATGTTTAGCAAATTTTTTCGTCCCGGGATAAAAATTTTTTTTTAGATTTGTGACTCCTTTTTTGGTCATAATGTCTGGATGGACGACCTTTTTTCGGCGAACAAGGCCTCGCGGGCCGCATAAAATAGCTTCGTGGTAGTTTGCCCACTTCTGGATTACGCGAACAAATTAAATTGGCAACTGACAGAATTGGAAGGAAAGATGGGTCGTTGCGGACTCGAAGGATTTAAAGTACTATCAAAGAGAGGAGGACTTCACGCCCAAGGGAACTATCGACCTAAGGGATTGTACGTGTTGCAGGAAGACAAACACACTTTCGGAGGCTTTTGGCAAAGAAAATACATTCATGTAAGTTCACGTTCGTGTGTATTCATATTTTTTATCTAATGTTATTGCTTTTAATGTGGTTTTCAAGAGTTACATGACCAGAGCTCCAAATTTCTTAAAACTTTCAGAAATAAAATAATAAATTATATTTATTTTTGATATATTTATTGAATTTAAAACTTGTTGCTACATCTTACAGACTGATGACACCATGGCGAACGTTTTTGTTTTCAGCGGCAACTGTCACGGATATGGAATCGTGGGTGGCTTTCTTAAAAGAAAAACTCGTTAGTAGTTAATATGTAATTCACCTGGCGAATGAAATGTTTTCAATCGTTTTAGTTCGTGTTTCATAACGTTATTTCATGTAATTTAGATGAAACATATCAATGGAATGGACACACTACTGCCAACTTGTATTATTTAAATATAAAATTTAGTGATATACACAAATTAAAATTATTTTATACAATTTTTTTATTTTTTTAAAGGAAATCATAAAAAAGACCAAAGAATGAAATATCAAAACACATTATGCACCTTCCAAAGTCATTCCGATTGATTTTCATTAAAATTAAACGCTTCACGCATTTTTTTCAAATTACGTCACCATCAACAAACATAGCAGTTAGTAACCGCCGACAATTGTTATTTATTAATTTGTATGAACAGTTGTGTTAATTTTTTTTAGCATTTGATTAGAAAACAGAAAAATGAAATTAAAAGCAACAGTTGTGGTGTTTAGTGCGATTTTGCTTAAAAATTTATCTCTGCCATACAATGTAGTGCGTCTTACATGCGATCCACACACAACAATAACAAATTTATCTGTCGCACTAATCGAATCAGACTTTTACATCCCACCGACTGGCACGATTTACAAATTGAAAAAATTCGAAGAAAACCTGGCGAGTATTTGCATTAATGAGCAAGAATGCTTCGTAGACGGTGAACATTCAACCCAACAATTTTATGGTATGAATGTAACTATCATCTGCGGCAGCCGGACGAAATATCATCCAGCAAAAAATGCGTTCTACGGCCTGGATAATGACACATCTCATAAATGGTTTTTAATTAAAAATCGAACACCGAAAGGAAAGAGGTCGGTTGTCAAAAGGTCAGTTTTGTTTGTAAAGGAAACCTTCCCTGATGACAGCAATACCAACAAGATATCGTTGACTCAAAGCGAAAAAACATTTAAAGAGCTATTTTTTATTTTCTCAACATACTTGAGAGACTATATTAAGGGGTTGCAGAAATTTCTTGCGTTGAGGTACGATACTTATGAAGCGTACGGAAGATTTCTTGAGGAGCTGAGCCTTCGCCAGTGTCAGGAAAGAAAGAAAAGTTCGCTAAGTAACTTGAACGACGTGGTTAGAGATTGGATTAGCAATTGGCAAACTGCCTACAAGCAAAACATGGATGAAATTTTCGAACTTTCAAATGAAGAAGACATGAACAAAATCGGGCAGAAGATTGAATTCGTTAATTGTGCCTTCCTGTCTCGTCAGTTGGAGCCTGAGTACAGTTCAAATTTTAATGATGATTATTGCACATTCCAAAGAAAATTTTCATTTTAAAAATTGGATAATATTATATTTTATATATTTAAATTAAGTCTATGATGCGCCCAACAAAATTATTAAAAATTATGGAATATAAAACAATAATTAAGAAATCACAAATATATATATATATTTATTTATTTTATTTTCCAAACATTTTACGTAAATAAATCGATTTAGTATTTCATACTAGAAACATTGAGATAAACTGAACGTAAATTTTTTTCAATTTTTAAAATTTCATCCGAACAAAGATATAGGTCAGCCTAATCAATAATACGAAGACTGAGTTTTCATATAGGATGAGTAGAAATTTAAAATAGCAGTGCTCTGATAAATAACATGTGCTCAACGGTCAATAGCCCATTAAATTAAACTATGTTCACACATTTGTGTGCCTACATAGTACCTCTTATCAATTTATTACATTTTTTCATTTTCATTCATTTTTCTCAGACTTGGAACAAGTACATGCTGACAAAATATTACAACGCATTAAATTAATATTATTCTGTAATATTATTTTCACATAGTTGGAAGAGTTATACTAACAACACGTCATGTTTGGTTGAAGTTGCAAGCATTTGAATTGAACGCAAGCAACTGTAAAATAGCACACACAGTAGTGGAAAGGTAATAAAAAAGTTGTTAAAAATTGAATGGTGATGAGAGGGGTGAAACATGCCTACGTGGAAGCAGTTTGTCACTGGTAGGATAACATCAAGTGGTGCACCGCTGCTCAACGTGAACATTCAACGTTTAAAAAGATTAAAATAATCAAAAAGAATTATGAATTAAAAAAATAATCAACCTTTTACAAAACAATCGAAATAAATTCAATTCTTTTTATTGTAAAGAAATTGGCCGTTGTACCTAATGGCGCACGTAACAAGCATTTTTGGACATTTTGTATTATTATGAATCAATAAGATATGTAAAGAACGATGAGAAAATATTTTTCACGTCTTACGCTACAACGCATTATTTTGAACACATTTGTGAACATAAAGCCAGCCAGCAGCATATAAATAAGACTGCTTAAGCAAATAGGCAGAATGCATGTTGAGAGTGTTGAGCAGAGGCAGACAAAAATGTTTGTCCCCCATTCCGTTCCTCCTCCTATCATTAAAACATGTGACCTGATGTGCTTAACCTACATTTACGCTACTTCTTCACGAGCAGGTCTGCTACAGTGCAAACGAATATTCAAATAGTATATATTCAATACTCACGTTGAAGAATGCACCACAAAAATTGTGCACATTCATGCAAATGTTACTTTCAATAATTAAGATTTGGTTAAAAATACCAAAGATAAAAAATTACTGGTTAGACGAAAAAAGATGGAAAGAATATAATGGAAAAAATTTAAATTGAAAATCAAATATTAAATATTTAAAAAAAAAATCTTTCAAAACGGAGGAATCTAAAAACTTTTCATGCACAAAGAAAATGCGTATAAATGTAGTTTCAAGTGTCCACCTACTTTACAATCACAAGAATAAACAAAATGTATTAAAAAGCGAACTTCGTTAAATATGTTTATTGTTAGCAATAAATCCAAAACGTGTTAAATAATTTTATTCAAAGCATTTTATTCTATTTCATTCAATAGAAATTTGTTTTTCAAGATTTATATAATAAATCAAACTTTTCAATAAACTTCAAGTTTTTATAAAAATACTGGAAAGAACAAAATAATTTGTCATCTTCATAATGAACAACTTATTTTCTTTTCATCGTATGTTCTGCATTATTTAATAAGTATAGTTTGGATAAAGACTAAAAACGTTCAAAAGAGAAAAACTGAAATGAAGCCAAGAGTTTGTGGCAATTTTACAAAACTCCATTGATTACAACAACAAATATTTGTTTACATCAATTTTAACAAATTGACATGACATAATGAACATGATTACAAATAACGAACGGACTGAACCTTTCTGAAAATATTCTTGCTCAAATATATTTAAAACTATTCACAAGTAAGTACAGATGCACACTTTAACGAAGGAGAAACACGTAAGAAATTACTATGAATGGTAAACTTTTGTAGATTCATATATGTATGTAGGAGTCGGCTAACTCTGACATATTTTGGTTGGTAAGAAACGTTATTCAAAGGCTACAAGTAGACTAAATAGGAAGAGTTCTTTTGACAGTTTGAGCTTCACGATCAATAAATAAAAATGTGTGAATATTGTTTGCTGGATAATATTTTGGCTATATTTTTTGTTGTTGTTAACAAAACCAAAATGAAACAAAATAAATTTAACCAATTTCACCACTCAACAATTTCATCATGTTCAGGAACAAAATGAATTTTTTTCGGCGCGATTTATAAACATTTTAAATTTCATACAAATGAAGGAAAATATTTTTTCATACTCCACTTTTCTCTCTTTCTTTCATTTTTTATTCTCACTTACTCTCATCTCTTCTACACTAAAAACACATTTTTTAGTTTCACACCTATTATTATTATCACTATATTATTTTTAGTTTTGAAAACTTAGTCAGGAGTTAGATAATTTTGTGACGGAAAGAAGGTATTTCTAGATATGAAGGTGGCACCACACACCTGTGAATTTGCAGCGAGATTGCCATTAAAAATGAATGACTCCAGTGCAAATTTGTGCAAAAATAGGTGTGCTTTTTAATTATTAATAATATGTGGCTAGAGGTACATAGAGCGCCATCAGCTCGGAGAAACATAGGTATGTGTGCGTGTGTGTTGTGTGTGTGTGTATGTGTTGCTTTAATGTCTACACAAGCGAATAATTGAAAGATTCTCAGGTAGGCCCAAAAATATCTTGAAAATTGTTTTGAGGAGTCATATTTCTCATGTTGATTATTGTGAATGATCACCACTTTAAATTTAATAAAATTAAAATCCTGAAAAATCAGAATAAACATACTGACAACTCAAATCCCAAATCCAAAATTTTGAATGTATTTAACGTTGCATCTGCGGATGATAATTAAGTAATCAAAATGTTAGTTTTTATTCTTTTGAATTCGTTTGTAGATTTTAAACAACATGGCGCCAAAACTCGCTCCAGCACAAACAATTGCAACAAATCATCAACACTTTAAACGAAGTCAACCTAACGTAGCATAATTTTGTTTGAATAATGGATGAGCGCCTATTATTTTATTGCATTTGGATTATACATTTTCTCTTTCAACAATTTTACAACAAATTTTGAACAAAAAAAAAAAAAAACGAAAAACTGAAGATAATGACTAGCATACAAACGTTGAACACATCTACTTATTTAGATTTAATTATCTTTGAAGAGCGGTAAGAACTAAATAAAACTATTGATATTCAAATCAGGTTTACAATTATACTTCGAAGTTTTATTTACACGGTAAAATCATAGAAAAGTTTAAAAATCATAAATATTAGCAAAACGAAACTACATGATACACTACCGTGATCCCATTTGGCAGCAGTACACATTTCGTTTCTGATAAATTCTAAAACAAAGACTAATAACATTTTTTTCATAACGATCAAATGATTCTTAAAACTGTTTCTGAATGTAATATAGAATCAAAGTTTTTATTTTCAAAAAGAGTTGAGTAATTACCGGTAAAAATTTATTTGTTTAGTCACTTTTGAATTTCAAAAAAATAATATAAAATGAAATTAGAAATTGTTTCAGATTTCGCGGCCTTTTCATAAGCAAGAAACGGTTAATGAAAATGCTATCGTAATTGCTTCACGCAGTTTAAACGTATAATAAAATAACAACAGCACGCACAACACCCATCAGTTTGATTGTTCAAAATTACATATAATCAATGTCTTACGATTTCTTATTTCTTAAGAATATGTTAGTTGAAAGTTCCGTTATATATTGACTACGTTTTATTGATTAATACCTGCGAGGTGATGTTAATGTTTGCTTTCTTCGATGTGCATTTAACACTTTTATATCAAACTTTCAAAATAAATTAATTTTTAACACATTAATTCAAAAAATCCGATACAGAAACTAACTGAAAAACTAGATTAACGATACGCTACGAGAAATCTGAATAACCTCTGAAAAACTTTTTTGAACGAATTATCAACTTAGCTATTATGAAGACTGTTTCATTAATGTTGAATGAGACGAAATTTTATCATATGAAACAGTGCACATGTAAGATAAAGTTTATCGAAAACATGAAATTAATTGGTTCTTCATCAGCCATACTGAAAAAAATTACTTTTCAACAATTCGGCAGGTGAACTCAAAAAAAAACCTTTAAATATTAAAACTTCTCACGTGTGGAAATATACTTTTGGATAAATTATGTTAATGAATTCTTTAAAGTATACTCATTAATATTAATAAATATGCATGCATTGCCAGTTTTTGCTCAAGCCTTTAATACCGTGATTGCGCCTCTATCCACGAATATACATACATACATATATATATATATATATATATATATATATATATATATATTCCAACAGTCTTAATCTATATACATATATGATTTATTAAACATACTCATGTTGAATATATGTGTTATATGTTATTTGAATATGACTGCAAAATGCAAATGAACGTTCATTTGTAGGTCCTTGGCTGATGAAGTTGGTGTAAGTAACGAAGTTATGAGAATAAAATGATCAATTTGTTTCCTATTGTAAGAAGAAATATATTGACCGTTCTGTTTATTTTTTAAAATTGGAACGTAAATTTTTTTTTGGAAAATATTGGTAAAAAGTATTTTAAATATTGTTATAGTCTTATATATTTGAAACAAACATAACAAATTCCGTTTGAAAATGAAAGTTTATATAAATCAACAAATGATAGATAAATAAATATTATTGACGTAGCTACTAATTTACAATTTTGATTTAAATCAATAAACACAATTGACGCATATAAATTAGTTAACATTTTTATAACGATGTACAACTGTTCATAATGATGATGAAGATGATAGAGAATTTTCGTCAGAGTAACCGGAGTCCAGTTGAATTCAACACAATATAATAATAATAATAATTTTGATGTTTATTATTTATTAATTAATTACTAAAATCAAGTCAGTCTAAAAGTAATTGTTATAAAAGATAATAAAAATAGCAACGACTGATAAAACGCCTTTTAAATATCCAGTCATAACAAATAAACTTAGTGATAAAATAACGAAAAAAGTTGTAATATAAACGAAAAAAAAGTCGAAAAATGTTTTTCCTTTGCAGACGCAATGAGCGATACTGAAAAGTAAAAAAACTAAACACAAAGGCAGAGATATGCTAGAAATCGCTGAAAGAAAACAGAATTATCTGACTCACACTTTTTATTTCGAAGTTAGTGCTAATGTGTGCTGCATATATTTATATATACACAGTTTTTTTTATCTTTTCTATTCAATGCACATCAATAGAGTGTCTTAAAATTTGTTTCTTAAAAATATGCATTTGCTTTTTTTTACTTTGGGATTCTTTTTATATAACACCTTTATTTATTCTGATGTTAAGACGAATCGTACATTTGTTTTTAAGACTTACTAATAAAAACATGCATCTATTTATATACAATGCACACTAGGTATAATTGAATACATGTTTGCTGGTATGTTTCTGTGGTGCGTGTTTGATCTAATTGGAATTTTAATTAATGAGTTCTAATTATTCATTAATGGGCTGCTTAATGATCTGTTGAAGATCGAAACTATATACTTCACTGATGATGGACACGTACGTAAACAAATATACATGCGTTGGTGCGTATGTCTATAATAATTGATTGATGGATGATGAACTGAAGAGATGACGAATGAGAATATTGATTGATCGATGGTTATGCTGGTTGTAGTAAACTATTTCGAAAGCGGATCAAATGAAGGAATGAATGATGAATGAGTGAAATGTGGTTTTGTTCAAATGCAGTTTATTCAAATGTTAACACGCAAACTTGAATTTCAAATGAAGTTCTGACTGCTCGCTTCGTTTTTCGTCATGTGAGAAAGTGTGAACGAATCTCTGAATATTAGTGTGCGATTGAGCTATTAGGATTCCCTGAGTAGTTTAAAAGCAAACGAAATGAAGTAAGAAGAGAAAGTTAATGAAATCAATTCATTCACCATTCAAACAACAACCATAAATAATTCATTCATCCTTTAAACGACCACCAGAAATTTTTTTTAACTTTCTTTCTATTTACGTTCGCCGTACAATTTATATTCCGAAGAAAGAGCGAGTGAATGATAACGATTCCTTGTACTCCGCTGTACAAATCTACCGTTTCACTTTTTGTTTTGTTATGCTTTCAAAAAATTTCTTAACTTTTTCGTTTTAAATTGGAAAATATAATTATTTCTTCATTTTTCAAAATATGTTAGATCACGTCTGATTTATATGCGTTACATTTTTAAATATAATTTATTATTTACGTCGTTAAGATTATTATTTATGACCGTACTGTTTATCGTCAGAAATGTTTTATATGTTTCCATATCGCTGAGTTTGATTTAGTTGAGAGTTTGATGCAAGGAATTGGGTTCTTTAGCCCTTGAGCAGTTTACGGGTACGTATTGATTTATTTCCATTGCCTGGAATATTTTATTCAGCAAGCGTTACATTTAAAGAGATTATTAAACACTCATGGTTTATCATCATGATTATTTTTATAAATTTTTAATACTTCTGTTCCTTATTTTCGTAATAATTTTTGCATCGTTTGGTCGTTAAGTTAGAAAGCACTTGAATGAACGAGAGGAAGGCAGAACGTTTTCAATTTTCAAGTGCTCCCAATAAGAAGGCCATCGTTAAAATGATTTCTATTTTGTGTCTGCGTGCTCTGATTAATGGAAAATTATTTTAAATTTATTTGAGTAAAATTAACTATAGTTATTGTTTGTCATTTTATTAACGGTTTTCTTCTAATCTTATTTAGAAATTTATTATTTATTAATTTACGCTTGTTTAATTTAAAGGGTAATGCTTGCTACGAGTGCAGAGCTTCATATGAATAACATAACAGAGCATATCAAATCATTCATCATTCACTCGCGTTCATTTGTGCATTTGGCTTCGTGTTCGCATTATCCTTCATCGATTTTCGGCGTTGTGTGTCAGCATCAAATCACCTTCGATATCTACCTACGTGTACTTTCCGAATGTTGCCAATGTTAACGTTAATGTTATCAAGACATCTCCATTCTATCACTTATTCTGAAGAATTATGATTGCCTGGTTATAGAGAGCCCTTCCTTTCCTTTAAATTCTTACTTTGTCAACTGATCTCCTCATCATCGATCACAACGTACCTGACGGTTTTCTATTTATTGGATTCTATTGATTTCGAAACGCACAAACGAACGCACGCACACATACATACATACAAAGAAGCACACACAAAAAACACTCACACAAACACACGCACACATGCTTAATTGCCACCGGGAATGCATAGCCGAAGTTCATTAGGTGCTCTGGTACTTACCCACCTATCCAATTGTACTTGCACTTATGGTTAATGTTTGCTTAGTGCAAAAATGTGATGAAAAAACTTCAGAAAAGCACGCTACGTTTTTCTCTGCTTTAACGTTTTATCATTTATTTTTGGCTCGGTAATTACAAATGCTATCTACACCATAAAAATATCTGCGATTTCAGCATTCATGGTTTTGTTATCATCATAAATATCATCATTTTTCATTATCGTCACAATTATCGTCGACTTTCTGACTATCATATCAACGGTTTTATTATTATCGTTAGGATCGTCTTCTTCTTCATCGGCTTTTATAATTGGACAGTTCTTAGACATCATTATAATTATAATTATTTATACATTATTTTTATTATTATTATTATTATTTGTTATATTTATATTATATTTATTTATACATCATTTATAATTAGACATTATTTTAACTTTTTAATTTTTAAAATTTGTTATTATTGTTTTTCTCTCATTATTATCACTGGAGTTAGCCTTCATCGCCATCTTTGCTGTCGTCATCATCACAAATGTATGTTTTAATAATTTTATTGATTTCCATCATCACGAGCATCATCATAAATCATCATGTGATAAATTTTTTTTTGGGTATAAATGTAATTGTTGAAAAATCTCGTAATCTGATTTTTAAAAATAATATCAAAAAAGTTTTGTGTTGTTCTTATCAGTAATTTTGTTGTAAATAAACAATGAATAGTTTGGTGAACGTTTTGTTATTGTAATTAGTTTTGTTAGTGTAATTAATGTTACACTGATGATGCTGAATGAGAAGTTGTTTGTGTTGCTACTGCTGTGATGGTTACAGATGTTTTCACAGGTGTAGTTAATACAGATGTTACTACAATTGCTGTTTTTTTTGTTGATGTTGTTGATGTTTTTAGCATGCGATGGTTGTTGTTAACGTTGTTATTTTTAACGAATGATGTTTGCTGCTAATGTTATTGATGTTGCAAACGTTTTGTGTCTACTTTAGTGATTGCTGCTGTTGCTGCAACATGTCTACGCAACATCTTGAGATAATTATTTAATTTGCCCGAGAAATTATGATGACCATGTCGTACGAGTGTCCAAGTGTCCAATAACATTTCTTCGCTTTGTTTGCCTCTGTTTCTCTCTCTCTCTCTCTCTCTCTCTCTCTCTCTCTCTCTCTCGTATGGTTTCCCGAATGGTTTCCCCTAATTTGGTTTTATGTTCGTTTTTAGTTCTAATTTCGTCGCCTGCTTTTTAAAGTACAGGATGTTTTTTTTCGGTAACTGATTTCATATTCGTGAATTAAACATACATTAACATACATTAATATTAATGAGGGTGATTATGATAATTGGGAAAGACATGATGGTGTTGATAATAATGCTTATAATTAAAATAAATATGATATGGGCAACAATAATTTCAATGATATTATCAAAATATGTTCGTGCATGTGCGTGTGTATGTGTGTGTGTATGTGTGTGTGTGTGTGTGTGTGTGTGGGTGTGTGTGTGTGTATGTGTATGTGTTTGCATAATATGTGTGAATGTTTAAGTTGAAATGACGTCAATTGATTGATAAATGTAGATATCACCATCTTAATAATTGCATCACCATGTGTGTGTGTGTGTTTTTGTGTGTAAGTGTGTGTGTGTGTGTGAGTGTACAGTAAGTAGATAATACGACACATGTGACAAACATTCACCTTAGTCGGTTTTTAGATCAATAAGCATGTTTTTAACATCATTGACGTCATCATCATCCTCATCATTATCGATCGTCATCATCGTCGTCCTCGTCATCATCATCACTCTAAATGATCAACAAAATTATCCTTTGATCGGTACCTACCCCATATACCGTTATTCACATAAATTACTTTTACATTGTAATACTAATCGCCTATGTTTTTGTTATTTTCGTCATCACCATTATCATAATCATAGCAATTATCATTGCTATTATCACCATAACAATTGTTCATCCGCCTGCTGCTGAATGTGATGATGGTGGTGGTGGATGAGAATGATGAATTGATTTTTTTCTACATCACTCATAAACACGTGCAGACGACAACTACAACAATTGCAACGACATCAACAAAAACAACAACAACACAAACAACATCAACAACAACAACATCAACAGCAACAACAACATCAACATCAACATCAAAAACAGCAGCAACAACAACACATACAATGACAACCACAACAACAATAACCACTGTTAAACAATAACATA
Organism: Helobdella robusta; assembly: GCF_000326865.2. NCBI lineage: Eukaryota > Metazoa > Annelida > Clitellata > Rhynchobdellida > Glossiphoniidae > Helobdella > Helobdella robusta. The sequence continues at coordinate 373,177 of NW_008704589.1, read as the reverse complement.
AACATCATTAACTGTTACAACAATACCGACAACAATAAATAGCATCAATAATAAAAACATCAAGAATCATGATCGCAATAGCAATTACACTAACAACCATTCAAAATCATTAAATAAAAAACATAGCAATACTATGAACTATCAAAAAACAATAAAACATCAACTATGGAACCAACAAAAACAAATTAAACAAGTTAGAAAAATAATTAAATAAAAATCAATTTTTATATTATATTATATACATATATTTTATCAATGATGATTATCTATTACATTACACGCACCACACACACACACACACACACACACACACACACACACACACACACACACACACACACACACACACACACACACACACACACACACTGACACACACACACACACGCACACATATATCATATATTAGCAAAACAACTGTTCGTGATTTTTTTACGACATTAAAAATAAATCGGAATGTGATGGTGATGAAGATGGGTCGATATTTTGTATGTTAAGGTCACAGTTGATTTGAGTTGATTTCAATGTTTTTTTTATTGAAAACAATATAAAAATAATTGGCTAATTGATTGATTAATAGATTTAATAAAATAAATTTCGTTTTTGTGTATGTGTTTATGTGTATCGGTGTGTGTGTTTGTGTGTATATGTGTGTGAATAAAAAGCGGAAGAATACACAGATGTCCGTCGCCCAGAAGGGTACATTGTATACATACATACATACATACATACGTACGTACATACATACATACATACATACATACATACATACATACATACATACATACATAAAATTTTTTTTCGTGTCGATTTTATAGACTATATGGACTCAAGAATTGTTTGAGTAGATACTGTTTACTGATCTAAAATTTTGTCAATTTATATCACACGTTTACACAACTTGTCGGCTTGGATAACGCGTTTACTAAAACTTCAATTAAACTTTCGATCTGGTGATGATGGCTGGTAAAGGAAGATCTACGAAAAATTCTAATAGCGATGCTCTACGATGTGAAAAAGAATCAACAGATGTTCAGTGTGTTTGTTGTGGGATTTCGTTTGCTGTCGGCATGACTGAGGAATCGTTAGAACTATTGAAGGCATGTGATAATGTCAAATTTGTGTGTGATGAGTGCTTGAAGTCACCATCAATAAAGGATCAGGTCATCAAAACAGTTGAGAGTGGAAAAGCTGAGATATGTGACAGGATAAACAGCTTAAGTAAAGAGATTAGATCAGAAATCGATGCAATCAAGGTAAAATTGGAAGCAAATGAAGGCAAAATGTCTGGATTGGATGTCCCTGGATCAAAGCTCTGTGATGAGATTTCGAACTTTAGAAATGAAATGACCAGATCATTTGCTAGCGTGGTCAGTTCTGAGGTTGTGAAAAGTGTCCAAATCATAAACGATGATGTAAAAAAAGTGCAAAAAACGTTAACCAATGTAATGGAATCGAAGGAACGAGAGGCAAATATAGTGGTTTTTCGACTGAGTGAAGGAACGGACGACAGAAACAGGGTTTGCAAGATAATCAGTCATCTGACCGGTGGTGTCTGCGGTGAAACAAACATAATAAAGTTGGTACGACTTGGTAAGAAAAATGATACGGTGGTAAGACCAATTTTGGTAAAGTTTGATGATGTCAAGGTGAAGGAACTCGTTTTCAAAAATGTTTTTAAAATGAAGTCAGTAAGCGATAATCTGTCTCATGTTGGTCTGAGTCATGATCTTACTGTTGAGCAAAGAGATGAACTTAAAAAATTGATGGACGACGCCAGACAGATGGAGAAAAACTCAACGGAGGGTTTTTTATACAGAGTGCGAGGAGACGTAGGAAAATGGAAAATAGTACATTTTCCTGCAAGGAAAGAGTCAAACTGATGAATGGACGACAAGGCCCTGGATATGAGTTATGCAGTTTGATCAAA
>NW_008704589.1:352088-367088 GCF_000326865.2 Helobdella robusta | reverse complement strand
CACGATCTAAAGTGCGTGCAACTTTCTTTCATTCTTTTATTTTCATCGTCAGTCCATCATTTCTATCCTCTGTTGTCTGATTGTTTGTTTGTGTGTAAATCTCTGCACAAATCAAGTTGCTGATCTTTTTGGAAATTGGTAATCAGCTGATGGCAGGCAGGGATCGGAGTCTTGTGTGCAGTGGAGGCAAGATGGAGGAGCGCGTCGCTACGATGAGGAAGTGATGATGATGATGAATGATGGTGGTGGCGTTGCTGCTGCTGATGATGATGACGATAGAAACCAAATAGAGACACACACGCACATCTGTATTTTATATATATATATATATATATATATAAGTATATATATATATATATATATATATATATATGTAAATATTTTTTTTCTATTAAACATGTATGTGTGTATGTGTGTATTTATTTATTTGAATATGTATGCATGTATTTATGTTTTTACATGCATGTTTTTATGTATATGTACGTGTGTACGTATATTTGTATGTGTATATATAAGTAAGTATCTAAATATGTATGTATGTATGCATGTATGTATGCATGTATGTATGCGTGTTTGTGTATATAAGTGTAAGGGGTCTCGAATAAGAAGCATACAGCAATGTATTGATCTATACATGTTAGCGAGCCAAAGCATCGAACCACGTTGCTATTTATAGAATCACTGAGTTTTCCCAGAAGCTGTAAACAAACGTACACATAAATGTTGGGTGGAGTCTTTCATGATTATGATGACCATCCATATGATGAAGATGAGGACGATGATGAAGAAGATGATGATTATTTGTTGTTGATGATGATGTTGTTGTTGTTGATGATGATGATGATATAGCAGTGTTCATGATGATGCGGAAATGATAATGACAAAGTGATAATAATGATAATGATGATGACGGTGATCATAGTGATAATGATGATGTTGATGATGATGATGTAGCGATGATGTTGTTGATGATGATGATGATGATGTTGAGGGTGATGATGGGGACAAAAATTATGGTGAGATAAATGTCAATCGCAATTTGGAACAAGCGAATTCAACATTTCATCGAACATTTCATTTTCGCAGTTTTTTTTTGTTTTTCTTGAGAACAAATGATTATATATTTTTGAATGACATTCTGCAGAACTCTGTCAATTTATGTTCCGGGTAGTTGTTTGTGCACGATGAGTTCTTCAACGAACTCTGTCACAACCATCATGCCTTTTTATCGTTATGTTTTATAACGAGGAGAAAGTAATGTATTGTATTGTATGTAAAAACAAAAAATTAATTATAATGATAATCATAATATAATAATAATAATGACGATGGTGGTGATGATGAAATGATGACGACGACGCAAATCTATGTTGATCGTATACAAACAAACGGACAGACGGTTATGACGATAATGTCTATAATAATGAGAACCCAACAAAAACAAAACATCGGTGAAAATAGTGGTGGTGGTGAAGATGATGACGATGATGGTGACGATGATGGTGATGATGATGGTGATGGTGGTGGTGATGATGATGATGGTAATGATGATAGTGATGATGATAATGATGGCTGTGATGATGAATAAAGTGCCAACATTTTTTGTACAAACAAATTTTCTACAAACAAATTTATCAAAATGCGAATTTTTAACCTCAGTGCGATATAAATATGCCTTGCTTCCTAATGCAAATGATGTCTCCCCTACCGAGTTGAGACACATCCACAATTAGAAATCTGTGCGAATTTGTATGTGTGTGTACGTGCGCGTGTGTGTGTTTGTGTACCATGTATATCTATGTTTGTTTACGTGTGTATGAATGGGTGTGTGTAAGTATGTAAACACCTATTTATGACTTTGAATGTACTATGTATTTGTGTGTATGTATGCATGTGTGCGTGTTTGAGTGTTGTATAGGTGTGTGTGCGTATGTGGTGTGTGTGTGTATATAAGTGAATGGGCGATGAGCGAGCATGTATGTATATCTATGTGTTTTAAGTGTTTATGTCTGAATGTGCCATGAAAAATTTTGATTTGTATCAATTTTATTAAGTTTTATTTTCGAATACATAGCTTAATTATTTTAAATTATATTTTATTTGAAATTAATTTAAAAAAAAATAGTAATTTAAAAAAAAAGATTAATTAATTTTAAATTGAAAACGTCATTTTCTGGTGGCGTCTACACGCAAATAAATCATTTCATCATTTTTATGCATGAGTAATTGTACGCTCAATCATTGGTTGTTTGGATGGTTCGTTCGCTCGTTTGTTCTTTCGTTCGTTCGTCTGTTCGTTTGTTCGTTCGTCTGTCCAATTGTCGCGATGAGTAATGAACGCGATTAATGAAGCGTTCTGACAATGTACTTTTGCAACATCATGTTTTTGCCATTTTTAATTTTATTTAAATTTATTATTATTATTTATTGTTTTGGTAATGTTTGTTATTATTTTTATTGTTTTTTTGTGTTTATTTTGTTGTTATTATTATTTGCCATTTTTAATTTTATTTAAATTTATTATTATTATTTATTGTTTTGGTAATGTTTGTTATTATTTTTATTGTTTTTTGTGTTTATTTCGTTGATACTATCATTTCCCGTCTTATGGTTTTTATTATTTCCGTTTATTTCAATTCGCTCTCTGGAACTTCTTTGCAAGGACATCACTACCTCTACACTATGAAGTGTGCATGCAAATATGTACAGGCGAATCATGCATTCAAAACTGGTTAGTGCAAAAGAGATGTCAATCACCTTAACCATTAAACCATCGAGCAAGTAATATGGTATTATTATTATTAACATTGTTAGCAGTAGTAATAATAATAATAATATTATTATTAATAATATTCTGCGTCTCAGACATTGGTCTTGTAACGTATGGACAGAGTTGGACGCGTTCATTCTTTCCCACAGGATGGCTTGATGTTTGAGTTTTCTGCTGAGAATAAAACTTGCTGCTATGTGTATGTGAGTGTGTTTGTGTGTGTATGTCTGTGTGTGTCTGTGTGTGTGTGTGTGTGTGTGTGTGTGGTGTGTGGGTGTGGTGTGTATATAAATTATTGGTTTTGTAACTTTTTACTTCTCTATTCAGCGTTTTGTACATTTCTATCCTTTCTATGTCGGTCTGAAATTTTTTTCCATATTTTGATCTGTGGCCTTCGGTGGTCGCAATCCTCGTTTGTATGTTTTCGCTATCACTATCAGGAGTGTCGTCGTCGTCGTTTCCATCTCCGTCATCATTAGAGTTATTTTTGCCACCTCATTATCATCATCTCCATTCACGTCCTCTCCATTCTCATCGTCATCTTCACCATCATTGTTTCCACTCCCATCAACATCGTCACTTTCATTCCCTCTTCACATTCACAGTGACCGTCATCATCATCATCATCACCACCGCCATCATCATCATCATCATCATTTTTAACATCATTATCACCACCATCATAGCTATTTACAGACATTATTAAAATTGCAATCACAATCAATACCATAACTTCCTCTATGCTTAATGATGTTATTAGCAAGGATAATGATGACGTCATCAAATTAATGACAAATAATACGCCGTGTACGTATTGCGGAGTGCAGGCGTGCCCGTCTTATAACGAGGGATTGCACGCGGGTCCCCATCGTATCTCAAAAATTAAGCTCTACATCGTTTAAAAAAATTCACTAAGTAATTATGCAAGTCTTCTTTAAAAACGAGGTATAAATGAACACACACACAGCAGACACATTAACAGATATGCACACACATTAAAAAAAACATGCACAAACATTAACACATACACAAATACTTGATTAATCACACACATACGCACGCACGCACACACACACGCACACGTGTAGAACACACACATTAACCGATTGACACAGCAGCAATCTGATTAAACACCCAAACGTAGCAACATGTAGTACACTTATAGACTTGGGGTATTTTAAATTAAATTCGAATTACCCACACAGTCATTCATTTTTATTTTTGAGTGCACACACAACACGTACACGGATGTTTGAGAATTGACGCCTACATGCACGTACACAAACTCACGCATACACCCACACACGTCACATCTAAAAATACGCAGATGGAAGTAAAGGCATGTCATACGTCACGAACGACGTCATACAAAGGACACAATTATGTATCAAAACTTCCTGGGAAAACTCCTATATAATTTTAACGTGAATTCCCTTTCTGATTTTTTCTTTTATTTTTTGTTTGCTTTTGTTGCTGTTTTTGAATTCATCTATTTTTTCAACTGTTTTTGATCGGCGTTTGTTTTTACATCTGTTCATATTTTATGATTATTTGTATCTTCTTTTTTTTATTGAATTCAAATTCATGTTAAACACCTAACGATTTGATCTCAAGATATTAGGTGAATTATTTGAAAAGAAACGTCTCTTTCCCTGCTACATTTGGCTGAATGTTAATACAGTTTCCCCGATAAATCTCTATTTGAGCAATTTAGTTTTAATCAGCGCATCTAAACATGGAATCCTTCCCAAATGACTCCCATTTCAAACACACCCACATTTTTTCCATTTTGTTGCAAAATTTGTTTATCTTATGATGCATAAAACGGATTATTTCATTAACTATTGAAACTTTTGAGTTGCATTTCAAGAACTTTAACAATTTTTTTTCGATCCATTTGTCTTGTTCGGTAATTTTACACGCAACTTTTAACAAACGTGTATCAATATACTATTTTACTTGGTTGGCAAATGATAGTTAAAATTAATAAATACTGAATTAGTTGTTGAAATTAATGATCGTATAAACGTTCTTTTTTAATAATTTAGTCTTCAATTTGTTTGCGTGTTCGCCCAGACGTAGGTATACCTCATCTCAATTTTTTATCATTGAAATTTTATTTCCGCGTCTCATATCTGATGTAATTTATTTAAAATGTTTCAATTTTAAATTCGAACGTTATACATGCTACGTTGGGCTTTGAAACGAAATAATTTGTTTCATTTTAGCTTGGTTCTTTTACATTAGAATAATGATATTAATATACGTTAATGTTTAGTTTTTGAGAGAATATTAAAGTTTACAAATGTTGTATCTTTTTAATTTTTACATTAGCAACAATTTTTTCATTTTATATTTACATTTTTTATTGTAATACTACTACTCTTTAGCTACTGTTTGAAGTAACGTTGAAAGAAAATTCCATTAAAAAAATACATGATGATGAATGGCTACTGCAAGATTTAAATGATATAAAAATGAATAATGAATGAGATGCTAGTACCATGATGATATTGAGATGATATCCTCATGATATCTTCATGATATCATCGTGGTACCATCATGATATGATTATTAAGTATTCTAACAAAAACTCCTGCATTATTTTTATTATTTAACAAATAATTTTTAATAGTGGATTATTCATATTAAAACATTGAAGCCAAATAGTTGTGGTAGATTCGGTTACGAACACCAATAAAAAATATTTTCTTCATAATTTTCTTTCAACTTTGATTTATTTTTAATTTTGATAATTACGATATATGATTTAAATTTATTAGTTAAACATATAATAAATATTAGTTTTTTTTTATTTTTGACAGACTTTTTGAAACAAGAAGAAGAAAAATCAAACGGATTCACTGCTGAAACACTTTTTTGGATATAACAAAGCAAGTAAACTTTTGCTGACAACATTAGAAATTTCAATTTTGTCATGGTATTAAAACCGTTTTTAATAAAATTATTGAAGACTTCAGCTTATAAAATGACCATAGTCTCATTCATGAATTGTTAAATTCATATTTTAAAAAATTCACTAACAGCTATGTTATTATCATCATTAACATTACTGTTAATATTTTAAAACAATTTATCTGTTTTTGCGTTAATCATTCGAAGAGTTCGACCAAATCGCCATAGATTCGTTGCTTAGTTAGTGAGACGAAACAAAATCACCACAACAGTAAGAGCAACGAGAAGGTCAGGTTAAACGAACGCAAGCGTTTATATTTTGCGGGTCAACCACAGCAGTAATAAAACTAATACTAATGCTGTAATAACATTGTCTTAAGACATTGATGCTCATTTGATTGGCTATAATAATAATAATAATAATAATAATAATAATAATAATAATAATAATAATAATAATAATAATAATTATTCACGACAAACTCAGCAGAGACTTGAACCACGCTGTAAAGATGTCTAAATGGAAGAGTTCATCCTACGATCCACCCTTCCCCGACTCCCAACATTCGAACAAGAGGGCCACAGAGGCTGAGGTCAGAAGGTTATTTGATGCGCTGGACAAAGACCACAATGGTTACATTGACAGGTGAAAGCATTATGGTTTTATGATTTCAAGTTTTGGAAATTAAAATTATAATTTGTGATAAGATCTTTATTTCTTTGATGTTTCTTTAAGTTGAAATCGTAATTGTCGTCTGCTTGTTTAATTTTTTGTCATTTGTTTGAAATGTTTTCTGCTTTTATTTTTAATTCGTTCTACTGTTGGCTATACAAGACACGCTGTGCAGTGTGTGAGTAGCGAAGTCTGAAGAGAAATTGTAATTGTGATTTATGTAAATATTTGAATTAATTTAGTTTTTTATTACTGTTGCCATTGGAATGAATGTTCAACCAAGTTTGCGTTTGAAGCTGTTGTGTTCGGAAATCTTGAACCTACGGAATAACGATAACTTGACGATCGTTGGAAGCTACAACACTGGTGTTGGAAATATGAATGGATATAGATGCCTGAAGTTATAACATTGGTGTCGGTGGTAACGAGCGTTCGAAGAGTTACAACAATATTATTACAATTTTGGTTCCTCTGACGATGTTTACAGAAACAGTAGCTGATTGCGTGAAGGAGTGAGTGAGATAGCAAAAAAATGAAAGATTGAAAGAATTAAAAATTTAATTAAAGTCAGCAAACAAACAAATGATTTAATGAATTTCGATCGTTTTTCATAAAAATTTAATAATGTAGATGCCATTTCATTTCTCAATAGAAACATTCTCCAATCAGATGAGGGAATTACAAAATTTCTAAAAAATTTCATCAGCCGAAACATAAAACAGCCTTGGTAGGTATAACAAATGCTTTTTAAAAAACGTTGAACCCATAAAAAAATAAATTATATTTCTTGAAAAGTTTTTGCCACTCAGCTGACTTTAGCGCATTTTTAACTTTATCCTACTACATGAAATGCTTCATTAATTGTTTCTGTAAAAATTTCAAATAACATTTGTGGTTCGAATAGTTTAAACACTGTTGAAGAAATACTCTGATATAAAGTCAGTCATCGTTCATTTTCATAGGAGATTCTTAAGTGTTGGGAAATAATAATGCGCAAAATAACATTGTTTAATTCACGCGATGACAATGCATGTGATGATAACAATTCACATGATGACAATGCATCCGATAATAATTCACTTGAATCAATTCCCTGGTAACAATTCACTGGTAACAATTCACTGGTAACAATTCACTGGTAACAATTCACTGGTAACAATTCACTGGTAACAATTCACTGGTAACAATTCACTGGTAACAATTCACTGGTAACAATTCACACACGCGCAGGCACGAATTGCAAGAAACAATGAAGGAAGTGGGTCTGAACCTGACGGAGAAGGATATCAACACCATGATGCAAGTGGCCAACGTGCCCATCAAAGACAGAATCTTTTACGAAGGTCAGATGATCTTTCATGTCATGTCACGTGACGAAATCTTTTCATGTCACGTGACGAGATGTTTTCATTTTGCATGAAATGCTTCGATAGTGTGTAAAATGTTGCGGTGTATAGTGAGAATGGTCTGACGTCAAGTGGTGAAATGTTGTTGTTGTTGTTGTGACGTCACGAAATATGACGTTGTTGTGTTGCGATGTCCTTCCTGAGACTGATGGATTATCCAATTTTGGAAGCATGGAATTATTGGAAAGCTTTTTTGATGTCATTGTCGCTCATCATACATTACTTTTCTCATTTATTAATCATACCCTGTTTATTTACGATGCACGCACACTGATGCAGGCGTACTTCCATTCGTACGCGCTTCTTATCGCGGTTTAGAAATACGTCAACATTAACACGCATAAACCTTAACACACATAAACATTGTGGGGAAACATTAGAAATGAACATCTTTTCAACTGCCTGAATACATTTCAAAGAACAGTACACAAGGCACGCGTAAACATAAACACGTACATAAGTGTGCACTGGTAAAATTTGTACATGCAAGAAAACCGATGATGTTTTTGTCCAATTTGTACACTAGTGTACACATCATCTGTCTTGAGGTGTTTAGCGTATCAACGCATACGTATATACAGTACAGGCGTATGTACATTTTTGTGTACAACCCCAGGCCACAACTCGCGTTCCGAAGAAGAAGCATGCATATATTCCATCGGAAGCGTGACAGGCAGGAGAACGTGGAATGCAGAGTGGAGTGTGCCTCGATGGGATGCATTGAATATATTGATTTTCATCAGCACTCTGCTTTGTTTGCAATGTTTTGGCCAGGATAAATCGTCTTAGATCGATAAACATTTTAAAAAGACAACATACCCATAATTTAATACTCTCATTCTTGTCGGTGGAGTTCTTCCTTTCATTATTTCATTGTTGTTGTTGTTGCCGCTGCTGTTGCTGTTTTTTTTGTATCAACTCGTTAATGTTAATGTTATTTGTTTGGTTGTTGGTATGGAGGTTGTTGGTTACAGACACGCTTCCGTGTTTGCTGTTTGTTTCAGGAGAAAAAATGTTTTATTCCTTCTCCTTTTATTATTAAATTTAAACAGTGTCGTTATTTTTAACCATCAAGGATGTTTCAAGATGCAATTAAATTATATTTTAGACTTGATAATTTTAGCAAAGTCGTTTGAATTATTTTTATTCTTTTTTGATTTTATAAATAAAAATCTTACTTTCAAATTTATGTACTTTTTATTACCGTTAATTAATTTGTAATCACCTTGCGAACTCTTATCATTCAAGTTGTGGATATTTATTGCACTGTAAACATGTATTACGCAATCCGTGTCAGCGTTCGGCAGCGTTTGTTTATGGCCCACCAATGATCTCCGCTTCCATCGTGCCGTGCTGGAACTCCGCAATTAACAAATAGCATCATTCTCTCATAAATATGTATCTACGTGCGTGCGTGTGTGTGTGTGCGTGCGTGCGTGTGTGTGTATGCGTGCGTGCGTGCATGTGTGTATGTGTGCATTGTAGGTTATTTTTTTTCTCAAAAATTATTACTTTCAAATTTATGTACTTTTTATCTTTTTATCTGGAAGATAAACTTCACCCTCATCCATTGTCATTAACTGTTCATTCATTCATTCATTCATTCATTCATTCATTCATTCATTCATTCATTCATTCATTCATTCATTCATTCATTCATTCATTCATTCATTCATTCATTCATTCATTCATTCATTCATTCATTCATTCATTCATTCATTCATTCATTCATTCATTCATTCATTCATTCATTCATTCATTCATTCATTCATTCATTCATTCATTCATTCATTCATTCATTCATTCATTCATTCATTCATTCATTCATTCATTCATTCATTCATTCATTCATTCATTCATTCATTCATTCATTCATTCATTCATTCATTCATTCATTCATTCATTCATTCATTCATTCATATTGTCATTCATTCATTCATTCATTCATTCATTCATTCATTCATTCATTCATTCATTCATTCATTCATTCATTCATTCATTCATTCATTTATTCATTCATTCATTCATTCATTCATTCGCATCCCATATAAGTGTTCACTACTTCATTATAACGTATCTGTGAGCACACATATATTACATAAATGTATGAAGGTTTACACAACACACACAAACACACCACACACTTAAACACACACACCTCACACATACACACTAATACATGTATATATGGGGGAAAATAGTTGATTTGTCATCAAAAGCGTCATATATATATATATATATATATATATATATATATAATATATATAGGATTAAGACTGTCAGAAATGTACTTATTGATAAAAATCACAGCATGTTCCGCGTTAGTTAGCTTCCTGTTTAATTTTTCGATTTTTCTAGCGGTAGGTCGTGAATCGTTGTCATGTTTCTTCAGTTCAAAACCAAAATTTTTATTCATTTTAAGCATGATAGAACAAGAAAGCTTTTTTCGCTATTCCTATACCATCTTCGAATTGATACACGGTTAACTAACGCGGAACATGCTGTGATTTTTATCAATAATATAATAATTAAATAATAATATAAATAATTATATATATATATATATATATTATATATCAGATGGTTATGCTTATATATGTATAGTATATATAGTATACCTCCATGTGAGTGCACTGACTTTTGATATAGGTTGAAATTAAATAATATGAATAATATTCATCCATTGCTTGGAATGAGGGCTGGAAAGACGTGTTGATGTGTAATGATGAGTCATGTATGTGCGTGTGCATGTGAGTGTACCGGAAACATTTCACGAAATGTAACACAACAATGTGTGAATGGTTGAGATGAGGTGAGAATAATATTTAGAGTTTGGAATTTGTAGGCCTACCTATCAATTGTATATATCTGTTCTGTCTATCATGCTTTGCATTGAGTTTGTTGTTGCCCCTCGTGTTTCATTGAGTAGGCAAGGGGCATCCAGTTTGTTTCAAGAAACTTTGGTACATCTCCGCGATTAAATGATTTAGTTCAATTTTTGTTTGAAGATAAATTGAGTTTGAAATAAAAGGTTATTTAATAGATGACACTTTTGAGATTGTTTGTATTTGATAGATAACATTGTAACATTTTTGGTAACAATTTTCTATGTTTTGAATAAAAGTACACACATGTTTTTTATCAGGAATTGTAGACTTGTACTGTTCTTAAAAGCTCAAACCTTATAGAAATTAAAATTTACATAAAGTCTCTGATGTGGGTAGCTGGTCTGCCCTGCTGGCATCAAATAATCACAAAACAAAACACTCAAATCCAGTACATCAATGCCTCACCCGTCACATCATGACTCAATCAGGAGTCACATGAACGAGAATGAGCTTGGTGTGGTTCGTTTTTGCAATTTATTGTCGAGAAATTGCCCAAGGCCGGTTTATTCCGTGCAAAGAAGTTGCGTTTGAAATTTTGTTTCAGTAATAATAATTACGATGCCTGTACGTACTTGCGTGAGATTAAGAAGGTAGGTGTTTGAAGTTATTTTTAGTTTCTGTAATTTTACTTTTTCCTCATGATGATAAAAATGTTCATCCATGAAACGCAAATTCTTTATTTTTAAGTCCAACTGAAATAACTTGTAATTGCTCTAAGGCAACACATCCTCGAATTTTGATGTCTCGGTGTTGAAAACTTTGAAGATGATAATCTCAATTCGCCAGTCAATTAATCAGCTAGCGTAATTTTATTAAACATCTTGAACGTAACGTTCTCTGAATTTTAATTGAGTTGAATGGGCTGTTATGAGCGTTTGTAAAACATATACATGCATGACAATTATTTAAAAATTCATTCGCCCAAAATATTTTTAATTTTATTCTATAGATAACAAATTTAACTTAAAAATACTTCGAACTTGCAAGACTAACACGGTTGTTGTTTTAATTAGTGCAGAGTTCAATTAAACCGAGCACATTTCTATCTTATCTCATCCCGTTGAATGAATGTGGCTTGAAAATAACACACAAATTGGAAGTAGTTAAAAATAAAGTGGATGTAATAAGAAACTCAATGGACCAATTGATAGTGCAACTGCTGCTGCAACGCAACAACAACGCATGCACGCACAAAAAATACTACTAAAGGAAGAAAGAAGATTGTGCAAGAAGAGCGCTGAATAAACATATGGATTTACTTATTGAATGTATTTGAAAAATGCTTTAGATAAAATGGATGGATAAATGAATGAATAAACGAATAAACGAATGAATTAATGAATGAAAAATTGAATGAATAAATGAATGAATGATTGAATGAATGGGTGAGTGAATGAATGAACGAATGAATAAAATTACGTACCTCTGTGCAAAGATTGATGGATAGTTTTACATCGATATTTGTAAATTTGTATGCACTGGCATAATTGTATGGATACACCTGGTTGCCATCATAATCATTTCACAAGCTGAACAAGACACGTGAATCCACTGTATTGATTGCCTCTCCCTATCTTAATTATTCTCTCTTTCTCTTTCTTTCTCTCTCTCTCTCTCTCTCTCTCTCTCTCTCTCTTTCTCTCTCTCTCATATTTTTTCTTTTTCATTATGATTAAGTAGGGAAGTGTTTAAAACAAACTCTTATGTTTGTTCGTTTCCTTGTTTGTTTGTACGAATGTTGGTTTGTCCTTTTATATAAATGTTAAACAAACTAACAACCAAACAAATGAATAAACAAACAAATAGCTAGACAAACAATTACATAAACAAACCAAATGTTCATGTATACGATTTTAATTTCTTCATGACCATGATCGCTGATCATCACTCTCTAAAGTACTGCCAATGCAGTCTTCCTGATAAAAAAATTATTGAAGCTAGAGGATTTGAATTTGATGGCGATGATCTCACCTTTTGCATCTTTTCAATCGGTTTCTAATTTTGAAAATTTTTCGCGTAGAATTTTGAATGGAGAAGTTTTTTAGTTCATTAGTTGAGATCTTGAGGAGATGTTAAAATGTGTTCAGTTGGTATAAAGCTGTAATTTGCAGTTTATTCAACACCAAAGTTGAACATTTACTATGATAAAATTTGTATGGGTGTATGGTTATACAAAAAAATGTATCCGGTTTAGAAGACTGAGCCACCAGCTATATATACAGATGAACTTTACTTAAGCAGTTGAATTATGTTAAGACAATTATAAATCAGAGTTGTTAGATTTATTATTTAATAAAAATAATAAAAAGGTAAGTCATTTTAGACTTGAAACTAATCTTTAAATTCTGTTTTTGATTTGCTTATAACACTTTATTTCAATTTAGAATCGATTTTTGTTACGCTTTTTCAAAATCTCGTTACAAAATTTCAGACCCTACATGCTTGAAGATTTACTGATTTTTTCATTTCTTTTTTTTTGTTGAATTCAACAATTTTTATTTTAGTTCTTTTCTTTAGATTTTGTCATTCCTCTGCAGCTATTCAGTCTTCAGTTAAAATTTTCACCGTCTCAACCTCCTGACATACACGCAGGTACTACAAACACGTACACACACAAACAAACACACACACATACTAACATACAAGCGTATATCAACACAGACACAAACACGTACACACACAAACAAACACACACACATACTAACATATAAGCGTACATCAACACAAACACGTACACACACAAAAAAACATACACACAAACAAATACACACACATACTTACATACAAGCGTACACAAACACACACACACACGTACACACACAAACAAACACACACACGTAAACAAGGAGCTCCTCAAATATTTAGTATTTAGAAAAACTCCATGCCCTCCTCGCACCACCGCTGATATCACGCTAGGTGAGGCAGTTTTGAAGAATGCACTGTACTTTGCTAACAAGCGCCCAACTACACTGCTATACGAAAGAATAAAATACATTGGAGCCTAAAATAACTTTCAAAAAAAAATGGAAAAAATGTTTTGAAAACAAAATAAAAAAATGAAAAAATCAATCAAAACGTCAGAAAGATGTTTTTTTATTCTTTGAAAACTTTTCTTTTGAAATTCTGCAGACTCGTAACTGCCAGATTTTACTCATTAATGTCGTTCATCTTCCATCAATCTATCCGCCTGGTCACGTGATTGAAGATGATGATGATGATGGTGGCGAGGAAAATGAAGATGATGATGCTGGTGACAATGACAATGATGATGAAAATGGTGATGGTAGCGTGCTTGACTAATTGCATTAGAGACGATGCAGAGTGTTATATCAAAGTTGACCGCGATGATGGTGAAGATGAAGATGAGGATGAAAATAATGATGATAATGGTGATGATGCGGAAAATGATATGTATAAAATTGGTGATAAGTTTGAATCGATGACAAAAGTGATACAATATTGGGACAAAAAATAGCATAGCTGGAAACTAAAATAATTGTCATCATTATCACAATGGTGGTTATTAGATCTGCTTACATCACATATCGTTCTGTAATCATCATGCTACATTCAAACTTCCACGTTATCATGACATTTACATCCACACAAGGATTCATTGTATATATAGCGTATAATAGTCTTTGATTGTGGAGCTGGTAGGATTCGAACCAGGTTATCGCGCTTTAACAACGACGAGAGACGTGTAACTCTTCTACCGTCTAAGCTAACTGGCTATCTGATGATCTTGCAATGGTAATTGTTTCTATTGTCAATTAGGAGTAGCATTATTAATATAAAGAGTTTTGAAAATAATGTTTTAACTGTTATTGAAGTAGAGGTAGTAGCACTAGCAGCAGTAGTAGTAGCAGGTGTAGTAGCAGTTGTAGTAGTAGAAGAAGATAGTAGGTGTTGTTGTCACTGTTATTATTATCATCAATAATGAAAATTTTTTCCGATAAAAAGGCGAAGAAAACAGTTGTGAACCAGTGAATGTATGCTAGAAATGATTAATGAGAGGAAAGAAGAAGACGACGACGACGATGATGATGACGACACAATGATAATGATAGTGATAAAAATGATAATGAAGATGATAACGAAAACGAGAACAGCGATGATGATGATAATAATATTGTTAATGATTTAACAGGACGATGTTGATGATTAAGAGATGATACTGATGATGTTAGCAGTAACGATGATAATGAGACCTATGATGATACTGATAACAGCAACGACGACGATAATGATGATGGTGATGATGATGATGACGATGATAAAAGTGATCATTATCATCGTCATCATTATTATGACAAAAGACTGGAGCACTCCATTTTAAGTGCGGTA
>NW_008704589.1:280540-352038 GCF_000326865.2 Helobdella robusta | reverse complement strand
GATGATGATGATGATGATGAGGATGATGATGATGATGATAGTGATGATGATGATGATAGCGATGATGATGATGATAGTGATGATGATGATGATAGTGATGATGATGATGATGATGATGATGAAAATAGTGATTATAGGCTAAAGGTTAAAGCATAGATAATGATGATGATGATAGTGAAAAAAGTGATTATGATGATGATGCTGACAACACCAATTATAACGGTAAGAGATAATGACCATGGTGACAATGATGACAAAAGAATGATGTTGATAATGATGAGAAAGATTATGATGATGATGGTGATAATGATGATAATTTAGGACAGGAATGATGATAATAGTAGTGATGGGGAATGTAAATTATGTCTGGGCAGCCTAAATTGGCACGGGCAAGATAATTTATATTTGTGGGTTTTTTTTACATACTACTGGTACTGCATAGTAATGTATGGTCCTATCATTTAGTCTATTACTACTGCTTTTTTACTTGTAGGGTGGTATCAATTTATAATTGTTAATGTCAATCAATTTAAAGTTTGATTTGAAAAAAATTTTAAGTTGATCAATGCTAACAATTCAGTAGAACTCATTCAATACTTAGATTGAGACTGTCAGAATATATTTATATATACATTGTTTTTTATATATTATATTTATATATTATTTGTTTTTTATTTTTTAAATTTTTTAATAAATTTACAAGATAAATAAAAGATATATAATTTATAAAATATTATGTTTTATTTAAAATAATATTCGAATAAATTTTTTAAAAAGATTTCGTGAAGATGATGGCTGGGAGAATTGGTCATTCACAGAGAAGGGTAGGTGATTCTAAATTCAATTTTTTTTCTCGTTGTAATTTTTTCAATTTTTGTGATAAATGCACAAAAATTTTTATCAAATATGTCGAAAGTTTTTCATATTTCCATTTAAGAATACATAAAATCACTCTCATTTATCACATATCATTTAAATAACTACCTCTTTCTTTTTCACTTTACAGTTTGTAACACTCAGAGTGAAATATAAAAAATTTGGCAAAAGCGCCAAAGATTTTTTGCTTGATGTATAGAATCTTGGGTCCGCTAAATTGAACAATGCCATTACGTTTGCCAAACTGGCTCAAGATTTTAAGAAGATTTATATCACTAAAAATATTACACTTCTTTAAACAAATTATTTGAAGAAAAACGCTAAAATTTATTTGTTCATTTTAAGACGAACATTACAAATTTCCTCTAGGAATAAAAATATTAATAAAAGCGTCAAACAAAAAGCACTGATTCTAATGTTTGGAAGGAAGTTTTTTTGTAAATTTAAAACTAATGGCTAACAGTTTTTATAGAATTTCTAAGATAACGTAAAAATATTAAGTCATATCTGTTTAGTTAGTAGTAACTTGATACAATTTTTAGAAGTAACAAAATTTCACATTTTTATTTGTAACCAATGAACAAGAAATACTGTTGTGAAGTAAAATATACATTTTAAAAAAACGTACATTTACATCACATCAAATGTCTCATATGTTTCAGTGATTGGGATCGACTTCAAGTGAATTCCTCTTGTCATAATCAACAAGTTTGGGCTGCCTTGAATCAAGCGTATCATATCCTGTTGGCGTTTTCGTGTGTCGTACTTGAATAAGACTCTTGAATAATAAACTTTAAAATGTTTTATTGATTAATAAAATTACTGTTTTAAAATTATACAAGATTGGCCCGTTGCTCCAAAATATCGGTATGAATATTCACACAAAATAAATTTTAAAAAATTCATAAAATTGTGGTTTAGTAACGAAACGTGAAAATTTACATTCACTAATTTTTTCAAATGTGAACATTCAAGGAAGGATCCAGAAAACTTTGACAGGAGGCTCACTTTGACGGGAGAACCAAAAATCTAATTTTTTTAGAGTACCTTAGTTTAGTTGTTGGCCTCATTTCTTACTTATCAAACAGTTTTTTCTTATGTTTGTAATTTAAAACAGTATTTTCATATATAAATTGGTGGTTGGCTGAATTCAAAAATATTTACACAACAATGGTAATTGAACTAATGATAGCGAAGAGACACTGCACCAGCTAAATCCGCCACTCTGCATATTTAACTTTTAGATTCCTGCAATGAATAGTTTAGAAATTGTTAAATGTTCTTACGACAATAAAAAAAAAAGATAAAACAAAGAGCAGGTATAATAAACTTGGAATGGCTTTTCGAAATTGGCTGAAACAAATTATCTAAAAAACTTTTCTACAAAAAATTTTTTGGATAACCACCAAGAAATTTTTTTTAATTTTGAAAAGATGTCCAACCAAGTTCATATTTTGTAGGCCCAGTTTTGAATTTTGTGTATTAACACAAACACGAAGTTGAATGAACTGTCACGGGAACTATTGTACCTTTAGTATCTACTGCCACGAAAATGTTAAAAAAATTTTTTAAATTTCAGTCAAACAACTTATATAAGTTCAAATTTTAGAGTTAAAAATTAATTTTCAAACTGATTTGCTAAAATCTAGATTAGAATCGTACATTGAAATTATAATTTTCATACATTTACACCAAGCATAAGAAGAGAGAAAGAGAGAGAGAGAGAGAGAGAGAGAGAGAGAGAGGGAGAGAGAGAGAGAGAGAAAGAAAGAGAAAGAAAGAGAAAGAGAAAAAGAAGAAAACACTAACAAAGTTATGTTATTGAATATGGCGTTTTAAAACAACAATAGCCCACAAAGGCAGAACATAAACGACATGAGAATGCAATCATAAAAGCAAGACTCCATCGAACAGCTTGCAGACATAAAGATAGGGGGTATGTATTTTTGCATAGTTGTTGTTAAATACATTGTAGTAGTTGTTAAATACATTTACTGCATAGTTCGTATGAAACTCTGGCCATAAGAAAGAGAATTGTATTAACTGTATAGAATTGCGAAATAAACTAAACGTTACGTGAAGTTGTGCACTGTGCTGAGAAACCAATATAAGAATGTTACTACAACTATAAAAATATAACATCATTATTCTTTATTGTTATGCCTATATTATAATACTGGTTGGTCTAAAGTCACGATAGAGACAGTATCAACCTGAATAATATAATCTTATTAAAAACATCATTATACATAAAAAAATTTTTTACAAAACAGTTACATAAGAATCCATGAATAAAATATCATATCCCTCCAATCTGAAACACCAAACAACACAATACACACACACACAATACACACACACATACACACATCACCATTTTGTAAAATAATGAATGCAAGGCAGAAAATGCTGAAACCAACCCACGCTTTTCAGATAGGAACCTCCGCTAATTACGGCAAATCATATCGTGAGGCGACAAGCAAAATATGCAAACGTATATTCAAAGCAGGAAAAAAACTTTAAAACCACACTTAAACGTGCACATATATGTAGTTTAGTATAAAATTAATACGAGCATCTAACATATATACGTACGCACGCACACATAAGCATACATAGTAGAGGTGAGCATGGGAACGGGAATCGCGGGTACACATTCACAAGTACACAATTAAATACACGTACCCGCGTACACACACACATTTATACAAACACACACACACAAACACATACACACACGATCGCATAAACACACACACACATATATACACACAAACGATCATATAAACACACGTACACACAGACACGATCACATAAACACACACATACACACACACACACACACATACACAATCAAATAAACATACACACACACGTACACAGGCATTATTCAAGAAGAGGGATGCACAAGGTCCTTCTACATACAGCATTTGTGAGGGAGAAGAAGAAGATCCTGATTTGCAAGGTTCATATGGTGATGATTATGATGATGACGATGGTGATGATGATGATTGTTAGGAAGATGGCGACGATGACGATGATGTTGTTGACGGCATTAATTGTGGTGTTTGTGGCGGTGAGTTGAGGTAGAATAATGATAAGGGGGATGGAATAAAATTTAAAAAAATTTGTTAATGTTGAAGATGTGTTTGTCGTCGTTAAAAAAATGTTGTTTTGTTGCTGTTGTTTTTGTTGCTGTTGTTGATGCAGTTGTTGTTGTTGATGCAGTTGTTGTTGTTGCTGCTGCTAATGTGTTTATGCGTTAATTTTGCACTACTTTGAAACTTTCGTTTAACTTCCCCCCAGTTAAAATTAAAATAAGTCTCGCGAGAGCCTCAAGTTGAACGACCGAAATGTTGTTTTATAGCGGGCAGCTTAAGTCCAACCATCCGGCCGGCATTCTTTTTAGAAATTTTTTTTTTTTCGTTTTTTTTTGCTGATTTATATTTTTGTATAACTTTGTTGATCTTTTTTTTTCTGTGTTTCTTTAGCGATCTGTAAAGTTAAATTGCGTGAATGTTCCATTTATAAGGTTGTGTTGTGTTCTATCTGATGGTGATGGGAATGATGATGAGGGAGGATGATGATGGCAGAGCAAATGATGATGGTGACGGTTGTAGTGGTGGGGAGGATGATGATGGTAAGGAAAACAGGATGATGATGATGAGGATGATGACAGGATGATGATGGTATGATGATGATGATGATGATGATGATGATGATGATGATGAAGATGATGATGGTGATGATGATGAAGATGATGATGGTGATGATGATAAATAAATTGGGGGTTAAGGTACCAGAATTTTGAAATTAAAATATATCGTGACAAGTTTCGTGAAAGGGTCTAGTTAAAAGAAGCGTACGGTGAAGAAATTGTGTAAAAAATATAATTAAGGTGATTGAAGAGTTAATGATGATGCTTTGTAATGCTGATGAATTTGAAGGAGGCAGTGAATTTTTCCAACTATGATGATGATGGCAATTTTAAAAGTGATGACAATAATGATGATATATATTTATATATAGCTACGCAGTTAAATTGTCAAACTTCTGGAAATATCTTAAAATCCATTTCTTTAAAAACTGAACCGATTTCATTGTGAAATATCGAGCTTAATTTTTTTTAACCGCCCGGAGCAATCTTTTCATGATTTTAATGCGTTTACTGATTTTGGTCTTTTTTTATAACAGGTAGTTTGCATTGCAAATACCCGCAAAGACTCATTGATATATTAATTCTTCTAGCAATATACTAAGTATGAAGCGTTAATATTGTTCATGTTACTACATTCTGCCACAAGAAACGACCAATAACATTTCAATGTGTCCGGACCCATCACAAAACAAGTATAGATGCACGCATATGCAAAGCATGTACAAAAAATTCACACGTACACACACGTACACGCACTTACACACACGTACACACACTTACACAGACGCGTGCACACAAGTACTTAAAGCAATAACAAGATAGCAAATAAAAATAAGCGGAAGTAGACAATTGTAATGACATGAAACTTAATTTAATTGTCCCTCTTCTTAACTGGCAGGAAGCAGACGAGGCGCACAGGCAAGCAGAACAAAAGTGAACAAACGTAATAAACCATAGCAAACGAACGAACGAACGTGATAAACCATAGCAAACGAACGAACGAACGAACGAATGAACGAACGAACAAATGTAATAAAACCTGAAAAACGCAACAAATGGGAACTAAGCGAAAATGACAAAACACAAACAAACAAAAAGTAAACATCTCCAAACATGCATGATCACACCAAGCGGAAACAGGCAGGAAAAACAGGAAGGACAAACCAAAAATGCAAATGAACCTGCAAAGTCTGGACAAACTCGGCTATACCAAAGAATTTCTGAATAAGCAAAAGGTTATCAACCAAAGTATTAGGAAATATTTCACTGAAATAGCAACTGCAAGAAAAACATCTTTCAAGCAAATCAAGTAACATTAACATTTTGCACAGGAAAATGAAAACCATCTGATAGCAAATATACAAATAAACATACACACAAACAAACAAACAAACAAACAAACAAACAAACAAACAGACAGACAGACAGACAGACAGACAGACAGACAAACAAACAAACAATTCAACAAACATACATACAAACACACAAAAAAACACACAAAGCATGATTGTGGTGGTGCCTGAATGCATTGCAGATTTCTATTTTTAATCCAACGTTATTAACGGCTTTTTTAATGCGGGCAAGGACTTTTATATGCACTTTATATGCATTTGAATGGTGGGTGGGTGGGTGGACGTTGTAAAGAGAGGTGAAATTGAGTTAAATCCAAATTAGTGAGGGCCGTTTAGATTCTTCTGCTAATGTTTGCCTGCTTCTCGTTAATTTGTCCTTTGCTGATGTGTTGGTGTTTTACAATGGCGAACAGTCTAAATTATGTTGTTATTTGCTGATGCGTTGGTGTTCAGTTGCACCAGAAACGCATTTAACTTCATATTTGTGCCAATGCAATGATGACGTCATGATGATGTCATAATGATGATAACACTGATCATAACAACAACAACAACAACAGCAACGATAATAGAGTATTATAATGATTATAAAGATAAATACTAAAAACAACAGCATTAAATAGCAACAAAATAATGTATGGTCACCTTACCATATAATAATGACTACGTAACGGTTCAGCGATGACGTCACGACGGAGCGCCGATGATGACGTCGGCAGATTTGTCGGGTGTTGTTAAGAATTGCATGTGAGGAGCATGATCGTGCTGCTGCTGCTGGTTTCGTTTTTCCACAAAGTCGGTCTGGTCTACCTCACAACCATTTCCACATTTTCCCACCGCTTATTTTTTTGCTTAACAATCATTTATTCATTTCTTTATTCATTCATTCGTTTGTTCGTTCGTTCGTTCGTTCGTTCATTCATTCACTCATTCATTCACGATCATGTTGATGTTGTGATGATGACGACGTGATGACGGTGATGGTGATAAAGACAGAGGGGATACTGACGACTATGTTAGTGCTGTATGTTTTTCATTTTACAATTTTACTCTTAATGAAAAGTAAACACGTGAACGCTCTGCACTGGCCTCGCCAATTGCCGCTCTGAGATTATCAACTCTAGTGGGGGAAGACTCTTACTAATGGCTATCATGACTTTAATGGTGGTGATGTTGATGATGGTGATGATGATAATGGTGAGTATGAAGAGGGTGACGATGATGATGACGACGATGATGACGACGACGATGATGTTGATGGTGGCGATGGTGACGATGATGATTAGAATGACGATGATGACGACGACGATGACGATGATGATAGGGCTGGAGATAATAATCATGGTGATGATAAAGTTAGTTTTAGTAAAATTTGCGCTCACTATGTTATTAACATGATGATAAAGACGACGATAATGTTCATCCTATAGGTATGTGTTGTTTATGGCTCTTTTTGAAAAAGAAAAACTCAATAAGTAATGGGAATGTCGGTGAAAAACAGAATTGAAAAACGCATACTTTTGTTGTTAAAATAATATGCACCATAAAAATATATATTTATTTAAAGAGTTTTTAATCATCATTAATACCATCATCATCATCACACACATCGTCATCAACGATTCTTCCTACACATTTTCATCACCATCATCATCAAAAAGGATTTTTCCTTGCCATCATAAGTATCATTATCATCAGCATCAGCATCACAATGGCTCACGAATACATCTAATTGCATTTGAAGACAGTCAATAATATTTGTCTCGCTCCCAGCACTGCCTATTTTATTGTTCAACATCATGTCCGTCATAGACGTGTGTGCGTGTTCTGCTGTGCGTGTGTGAGTGCGTGTGTGTGTGTGTGAGTGGTGTGAGTGTGTGTGTGTGTTTGTGTTTATGGAATTACTTTTTTGCCATCTTAATTTTTCAAAAGCGATATGGCAATAACTTTTTCTTTGGCGAATATATGAATATTTTCAATTTAAATTTTGGAAAGATCCTTCTTAAAACTTTAATTGTAATAATTACTTGAAATTACCATTAAGAACAATGTTATTAGTACTAGAATAAAAAGAACACCCAACGCCGTACTAAATTTTGACCACGTTCCCCGTCTAGCGCTGCGGTCGGTGTCAGCGAGTCAACTCGGTAGGAGCCATCCAAGGTGTGAGATTGCGTGTCAGCAACAACCCGACTGAAACTTACTGAAATGCTTCCTCAAATCCCAGTTTGACAATTTTCCGACTTCAGCACGCAAGAGTTGTTATTTCAAATTAAAATTTGCTAAAACTAGCGATGAATGTGATGGTGATGAGGACGACGATAATGACGATGACGATGGGATGACAAAAATGATAATTGTGCTAAGGCAATTATGACGCTGAATATAATAAAAATTAGAGCTTTTAAGAGCAATTGGATGAGTAGTAATACAAATTACTTTAACTGAAGTATTTGTAATTGGTGTAGTTGTGACTCAAATGAAAGTAATCATAAAATATTATTGTGTTTAAAATGTTATTTACGTAGTTAGTATTTATATTATGTAATAATTAGTATTTAGTTGTTAATACGACTTTGTGTAAATTAGTTTATTTTAATTTTCTATAGCAACAAATGAAATTAAATTATACACTAAAGCGTTACCTAAAAAGTTTTATAGTGGAATAATTTGTCAATCAATTTTTAATTAATCTTAAAATAAATTAAATTGGAGTTTGTTTTTTGAGTATAAAAATATTTGACATTTTTGAACTCGAATTCTCTAGAATATTTTTACAAACTTCCTCTAAAAATGTTTAATTAAATGAGTCTTGCCAGGAAACATCACCACTGAAAAAATGAACAAAAAACTACTTCAAATGATTACTGATTAATTAATATTTCCGTTCAAACAACCAAATATAATTTGATTCTAGTCTATATCTACTACATTTAATAATAAACAATTATTTAAGTAATTAAATTATTAAAAATATTATTTCCGAAAAAATTAGGCAGAATATGATTTTAAAATAATAAAATTTTAGTTTTAGGAATTAATAATGAAAAATATTTATAAAAAGAAATAAAATGAATTTTAAAAATTTTCAAAATTATAACCCCAAAGGTAATAATAAATTAAAAGATATTCATCAAGAATTTGATAAAAGTGCTATAAGAATTTTAAAAGGAGTTCCAAACAATGGACATCATTTAAAAAAAACATCATGGTGCTATGATGAAAATGGAACAGGAATGAAAATGATAACAATGATGATGACAGCCGAGAAGAAGAAATCTATGAAGAATGTATTGAACAATGCGATGGGAGCCTTCTATGGTGAGAGCAACATTTGCCACTTATATTTTTGCCTTTAACACATTTGTGAAAGAAATAATAGTGAATAAACAAACGAATAAACAAATAAATAAAGAGACAAATGAATAATACGTAATACAAAAAAATTAAACAGAGAAATAAAAATATAAGGCAAACATCAAAACTATTTAAATAGACGAATTGGATGGAAGCAGGAATGTCAAACAAGATTTGGAGAAAATAAGTTTTGTGGTGAAATGTAATAAACAATTTGTTTATACTGTGCAATTATTATTTTAAATTATTCCATCTGTGTTTGGTTAGATTACGCTGAAATCAGTAAGCTAGATTAGAAGCAATTAAAATATTGTTGAAAAAGAGATCGGTGAAATATTGGAAAAGTTTTTGCCGGCGATAATCTATGGAGTGAGTCGGTTTGACCTCTAAAATCTGAAAAAAATTGTAGCACATTCGAATGTGTTCTCATCTCCTAGGGAAAAAACAAACACAAACATGCAACCACACACTTGCATGCACACAAATACTCACAAATACGCACGCCCCGACTTACACACACACACACACACACATACACGCCGTATAGGCATATATAAAATTTTATATTGATGGATTCAAAGAGCGTAACTGATTTGTGGACACGCGTTTTGCCCATCGCTCGGTCATTCTCGATCAAACACAAAAATATACAAACGCTCGTACAAATTTACCGACGCACATACGAATTTCAAATACGCATACAACATCAAATTCACGTGCAATGTGGAAAGAGTCATAAATTACACTAAATAATCAGTATATTCTCGGCAAGTGAAATGTGTCAGGCTGGCTGTTGGTAGTTCGTGTAACTTTAAATTGAACTTTGCCATTTGTTGTTTTGGAATGTACATATGTTTTTGTAACCCCTTCTCCATATATAGTTTTTTCTATGAAAAAATATGTCAATATTCTGTGTGTGTGTGTGTGAGTGTGCGTGTGTGTGTGTATGTGTACGTGATCATATGAAGTTTGTTTGTTTTTTTTAATTCCGCATTCATAATTTCGTGCACGCTTAAAATGTTTCATCACGTAATCGTTTAAGAATGCAGGTATGATGCTTGTTGTCTGAGAACTATCATGAATGAAATGATTGAGTGAGTGGAAATGGAAATGATGGGTGAATTGAAAATTTTTCTGTTTCGAATTTCAAATCAACTAATCACGTATTTAAAAGACTTACATATCAAAAAAGCCCCAACCAATCACACAACCAAGCTTCCAACCAACCAATCACACAATCAATCCTGCAACCAATCCCACAACCAATCCTGCAACCAACCAACCAATCACACAACCAATCCTGCAACCAGCCAACCAATCATACAATTAACTCACAACCAACCAATCACACATCACACAATCAATCCTACAACCAACCAATCACACAACCAATCCTACAACCAACCAACAAACAACCAACCAACCAACCAATCAGCGATGAGGGTAGCATTCTCGATGTTTGACAAGGATGGTGATGGTCTGATCAGTCTGCAGGAGGTACACGACACCATGGCCTCTCTGGGCATCAGAGTGTCAGCCAAAGATGTAAAACAAATCGTAAAGAGGGTTGATTTAGACGGTCGGTTGGTTGTATGTGAGTTGAGTGATTGGACGGCCAACAAACTGAATGAATCGGTGCTGGTTTATTATTATTATCATTATTACTATTAATAATATTATTATCACTAATATATTTATTATTATTATTGTTATTATTATCGTGGCAGTGGTGTGACTTGCGAATGTGATTTATTTTAATTTTATTATTTGTATTATTATTATCATTTTATTTAAATTGTTTTCAGTTCATAAGCTGGTTATTTTAAGTTTTTTTAAATTATCATTTTTTTATTGGGGAAGAATTTTCTTTTTTGCTTAATACAAAAAACACTTCAAGTAACATAAACCTTGTCAGCCGAGCATATCCGTAACCAACAAAACACCATACACTCACGTAACCACATTTATATTTATGAACACAGACACACACACGTACACACACGTACACACACGTACACACATACACACCAACGTAGAAAGACACACATAAATTTGTATGTATGTGTGTAGACTTGCTCTTATAAATAACCTTAACGTCTGCACACTCAGGCGACGGATCAATAAACTTCGAGGAGTTCTGCCAGGCTATGAACAAGCACCATCAAATTGCTGGGTCGAAATCAAGGTCAAGGATGGAAAAAAGTGGAGATAGCGGGGGGGCTTGGGTGGGCAGTGCCGGGGTGGTTGGTTCCCTCAAAAAGCAGGAACTGGCTGACGCCTTTCAAGTCTTTGATAAAGATAAGGATGGTTTTCTGAGCGCAGATGATTTGAGGTTGACGTTATTTCTTTGGTTCAATCTTGCCTCTTATGTCTATTGTTAACACTAAACAGTCAATGAGTTTATTGAATCTTTAAAATATGGTTTCACATATTAACTAATGCACTCATAATAAATATTACTTCCAAAAATATTTTAATAAATGCAATGTAGGCTAAAAAATCAGATCAATCAAAACGTAACGTCAAAATTATCAAGATATCGTCTTCATTGAGAGTCCCATCAATCAATCAAATCGCCACCAATCGGCATACCACAAATTCCTCTCAGATGCACCATGCAACAGCTCGGTCTGACCTTGACGGAGGAGGACCTCAAAGCCATGATGACGTCAGCCAAGATTGGTCCCAGTGGAAGGATTTCATTTGCAGGTAAGTACGGAAGCACTCGTGTGCAATCTATAATATAACATAACATAACGTACACCTACATACATAACACTCGCACTTACAATTATAAATAGTAATATACTCTCACTTATGTCTCACATCATTCATTACACTGACGTGTAGGTTAATTTACATTCGCAAACACCTATTAACACGCAAATTCCACCATAGAAAACCTTTTTAAATGGTTAAACATGGTTAACAAAATTTTTTGAAATAAAATTTGTATATTTTAACAGCATTTGAGTTATTAATTTATGAATAATTGGGAAGTAGCAGCAACAACGATGATGAAGATTTAAAATAACTACTTCAACCAAATTTTAACTGGACAGGATAATGAAATATATTCTCTCCAATGATTACTGTTATGTGTCAATAAAGATCTATTTGCATTAGCTATATTATTTTCAGAACCTCATCAGCAACGACAGCATTAACAACTACAACACCAATGACGTCAACATTGTACACCCATTATTTATTATTGATGCTATTTACAACATCAACATAAAACACATTAACATTTATTTACATTAACGAGATCAACATTGCTGTCACCGAATAAAGTTTGTCTTGGAAGAAAACTGTTGATTTTATCTCTACCATCGATCAGATAAAAATGTTTGACGTTGTTATATATTGTCACTACCATTTTTGTTATTCATATTGTTTTTTGTTTATTTTATTTCTTTTATTATATGCGTAAGGCTTAGCATTATCACAGCGTTATTATTATTATTATTACAATTATTATCACTGTTATTATTGTCGTTATTGTTGTTACTATTATTGTTGTTGTTACTATCATTGTTTTCATTTTTGTAATGGGAACTTAAATTGTCAATTTTAGATGTTTTCAACGTTTTTCATATTTACTATTGTTGCTCGTATCTGCTATTGTTGTTTATGTTTTATCATTATTATTATTATTATTATTATTATTATTGTTGTTGTTGTTGTTGTTGTTGCTTTTGCTGCTGCTGACTTATCTTGTTTGACGCTCAGTAACGAAGGGTTGAAAAAAATGGAGTGGAAGTGTCAAGATGTAAATTATGAAAGACAGGCAAATAAATATTTGAAAGCCCTCCGCCTCACTTCACTTCAAAATACTTTTTTAAATCATTTCTTCCTTTCATCATTTGTTCTTTCATTCGTTCGTTCGTTCGTTTGCTCGTCGTTTGTTCGTTCACTCATTGTTATCATTAAGGCATACATTCATTTGTTCATTCATTCTTTTATTTATTCATTCATCCAATTCCAAATATTTACTTGATCATTCATACATGCATTCATTCATTCGTTTGTTCGTTCGTTTGTTCATTCATTCACTCATTCACTTCTTTTTTCTCCATCTTATTAATAATGCAAAGTCATTTTGGACTCTTTCAAATGTGACACCGGGCAAAAAACTGAAGTGACGATGATACCGCGAGATGGCAATAACTTTAATTATGACGTTGATGAAAATAATAATACTTATTTTTGCTTTTATAAGAAAAAAACATTAATGTTTTCAACGTTGTTAATGATGATGATGATGAAGATGATGAGGCGAAGGAAAAGGAACAATGTTGTTGGTTATGATAATGATAACGATGATGATGATGATGATGGTGGTGGTGGTATTTAGGAAATGATTAAACATTTGACACGGTTATGCAAACTCGTAGTCATATGTATCATTGCTAAAAGTTCAGCAGCTTTTCTTTCATTTCAAGTTTATCATCATCATCATTATTATTATTATCATTACTATTATTCTCATATCATTATCAACCTTATCATCATTATCTTCATACTATCAATGTCATCATCATTATCATCATCATTATATCATCCTCATTATCTTCATACTATCATCGTCTTCGTCATCATCATCATTATTTTCATCATAAGTTTTATCATTATCTTATTCATCATCGCCATCCATACTATCAGCTTTATCATCTTTTTCAGTAGCATCATCATTATCAACATAATCATTGCCATCGTCATCATTGACATTATTATTATTATTATCATCATCATCATCATCATCATCACTTCAGATTTTTGCAGCATCTACAGAAGTCAAAGTTCACAGCACTTGGAGTCAACATCAGGTCAAGGACAGGTTGGTTCATTCTATAGCTGTTGTTGTTGTGGCTGTTACTGCTGATGTTGTAGTTGCTGCTGCTGCTGTTGTTGTTGTGGTTACCGTTGTTGTTGCGATTGCAGTTGTTGGTTTTTTTTTGTCTGTCGTTATGTTAAATGCATTTGGCTTCTTAGACAAGTTTAATAGAGTTGTTGTTAATATAGTAGTGCTATTATTAAATTTTCAACACTTTTTTCATTGGTTTTGTATTTCTTAATTGCTGTGTTCACATTTATGTTATTGTTTGTTGCCATTGATTCAATATTCTGAAACATAAAATTTGGAAACCTTTAAGTTGTCTTTAAGTTTTTCTTCTCGCTTTGAAGTTTCAAATAAAATTATTTGTTTGAGATAGTTTCAAATGTGCAATGTAGACGTTCTAGAAGGTTTTTATCATGTTATTTTATTTTTGTTCGAACCACATCGTGAAACGATGTAACAATGCATGTATGTATATACATGCATACAACATACATGCATGCATGCATGCAACAAACATACATGCATGCATGCAACACACACACACGTGCATGCAACATACATGCATGCAACATACGCACATACATGCATGCAATGTTTTGTAACGTTTCATACTAATTGTTGTTTAAAAATATTCTTTGTATCACGTTTCACTGCGATATTTCCTGGCAATGTTTTCTCATGCATGCGGGAAATGGCTCGTTCTTTTTACCGATATCGAACCGACACTCACGAATTCGTTCACTCGGATTACCGACGAACCGACGACAACAAGCAGAACATAATGTTTTTCTTGGACTTCGAAATCTCTACATGAAGAAAAGAAAACTTTAAAAAGTTATTTTGAAGGAAGATTGAAAAAATAATTGCTTTCCTGACAAAAGTTTGAAGAGTTCATTAATAAGAATGTGAATGACGTCAGAGCCTCAATGAGGATGTGACGTCAGCAAAAGTGACATAAGCACGTTCGAAGCACCCATGGAATGATGAGGAAATAATAAAGCCACCTCAACATGACAAGAGTTGGAGAGGGAAGTGTTGGAGAGGAGTTGAAATTCAAAAGTAACTATTTAAATGTTTAATGGGCGACTTTCCAAAAAAAAATACACCCACCCAACTACGTCTGATGTTTTAAAATACAGGCGATTACAATAGATAAATGTGAACATTATTATATACTCATAAAATTATGTATACTTAAATATATCCAGGTATGTATGTGTACATATTAATATATTAGTATGAATAAATTTAGTGCAGAGAGAGAGAGAAGTTTAGTGGAGAGAGAGAGAGAGAGAGAGAGAAAGAGAGCTATGTATGTTAGTATAAATGACAAACTTATTTATTTACATTTCGATATATTTCTATTTATCTTTCCTAATAACATCCCAGCGATGCCACAAAATCCGAGCGTGACTTAGAAGTGGGAAATATTCGAATGCACTGGAATGTGGTTGTATGTGTTTGTATATGTTTATATGTGTGTGTGTATGTCGGTACTTATGTTTCAGTATGTATATATATAATTGTGTTTGTGTGTGTATGTTTATGCGTGCATCTATTCCTATGTGAGTGAGTGTGTGTGTGTATGTATTTGATAGTTTGTGTGTATCTGTACATGTGTTTGTTTGTTTGTGTGTGTGTGTGTGTGTGCGTACGTTCTTTACGTGTACGTGTATTACTATTCATATGTGTTTGTTTGTGTTTGTAGAGATATTTTCAGATATTTTGTATGCGTCCTTATTAGCATGTGTTCGCATGCGTTTCGTGTATATTTGCATGTTTACATGTAGCTGATGTTTGCAATGTAAACAGGGCTCCGTCAAGATTAATGTTTTATCACACGTTCATTTATTTGTTCGCCTATTCTGTTCGTTCGTTCGTTTGTTCGCTTATTTGTTTGTTCATTTGCTTGTTTGTTGTTATGTTATTTGTTTGTAAATTTGTTAATTTGATAATTAATTTATTTAATTTTTAGTAATTCATATGTCTAATGTTTTGGTTTCTATATTTATTTGTTGGTAGTTTTATTAATTCTCGTATCATGTTTAAGAAAAAACCGCATCCATCTATTCAACTTCTTGACTGGCTATCTCAGTATAAGTTTGTTTTACAGTTTTGTGCTTTTATTTGTGCCATTATCCATTTAATCATTTTTCTACCCACCTACTCCTTCATTCCGTCAGACATTCGTCCATCTATCTTTAAGTTTATTTATTTATCTACCCATCCATCCATCCATTCAACAATCTATCTCTTCATTCATTTTTTGTCTATTCATTCATCTATTCATTCAACCATACATGCATCTTTTATCGGTTCTTCTATCGATTCTTCCATCTATCAATCTATCCATTTATTCATCCACTCATCCATCCATTCGTCCATTCATGGAGCCATTCATCGATTTAAGCCCCATCCGGTTTCCTGCATAAAACTCCGCAAAATGATGGATGAATGGATTGGCGGATGAAAGGAGGAATTAATTTATTGATGTGAAGATACCGTGATGAGTTCGGTCCTAAAGCCATTCTGTTAATATGCACCTAATATTTATTCTGACTCCCTAATCACACACACACACACGCACGCACACACACACACACACACACAAACACACATACGAACGAACAAACAACACAAACTAACAATATTAACCAAATAACGATCATGTTTTGTGCATTCATTTGCTTGCGTGCGTGTGTTTTGTTGTATGTTTTTTAATAACCTTTGCTAACGAGCAACCTGGAACATTGTTGATCCGCAAAATGTTCTTTCGCTGCTGTTGTAGTAAATTATTTCCTATCATTTTAAACTACTGGTACGTTAAAATTAATTGCACCAACAATTATTTTTAAACTGTCACAAAGCAACAAAAATTGTTCAGTCAGAAACTACTTCTTTTATTAATAATTAAGACCACCATATTTAAAACAACATCCTTTCAACAGCACTAACCTAACAAAAATGAACAATTTTAACATCGGAAACATTTTCAACATTTCAACATCTAACTTATCAGCCAACCAACTATCCAACCATCCAAATTATCAACCGATCCACTAAGCATACAACTCAGTCTAAACTATTAACCAACCAACCAGCCAGCCAAACATTAAATCAAGCTGAACAAACAATTATCCATCTATCCAACCAAACAATCAATCAACCAGCCACTCAGCCAGTCAACCAAACATTCAAACTACCAAACAACCAACTAAACAAAATTTAACCAACCAGTCAATTAATTAACCATCCAATCAGCCGTCTAAACTATCAACTAACCAACAAACCAACTAACCAACAAACCAACTAGCCAACCAACCAACCAAATAAGCCAGTCAACCAGCCAGCCAGCCAAATAGCCAGCCAACCAACCAACTAGCCAACCAGCCAGCCAGCCAAGGAGCAAACAGTTGGACATCAAAGTGAAATCAATCATGACGAGGCATCCTTCCATCAATCAAACGCTCTTCCAATTGCGTGTCATCAATTTACTTCTGCATAATGCACTTTCTTATTTTTTCTCCCTCTTTTTTTTTCTTTTTAATTATTTCGCCAGCGCGTATCAGCACGCGGGCCTATGATATCAAACGTAAAATCTCACTTGCAAACATATATACACTACATTACTGTGTGCAAACTCACACACACATACTCACGTACATAATAAAACATACACATATGAAAACAAACAAACGAGCAAACAACAACATACAAGCAAATTACAACATACAAACAAACAACAAACAACAGCAACATACAAACAAACAACACCATACAAACAAACAACAGCATACAAACTTGATCGCATTCACATAATTAATACAGGCATACATCATACGTACATTTAAATTGCAGCGTAAGATTTCAGACGCATGTAAGTTAATTTGCTTTGCATCCATTAATCTATTATTTATAGATGTCAAGAGTTATGCAATTTAAAACACATCTGTTTGTCTGTTTGCTTGCCTGTTTGTTTAGCAGTTAGTTAGTTAGTTAGTTAGTTAGTTAGTTAGTTAGTTAGTTAGTTAGTTAGTTAGTTAGTTAGTTAGTTAGTTAGTTAGTTTGTTTGTTAGTTTGTTTGTTTGTTTGTTTGTTTGTTTGTATGTCTGTTTGTTTGTTTGTTTGCTTGCTTGCATACTTTTATGACTTTTTCCTTATATGTTCATGTTGTTTGTTTAAGGTGTGTTTTTGTGTGTGTTTCTGTTTATATGCGTAGTGTGCGTGTGTGTTTGCATAACTACGTAAGCGTTTGTATGTTTTTGTATATATGTTTTTTCGTTGAAGAGTGTATGTATAATTATTTCAATTTGTTTGTATGTATGGGCGTCTGTTTGCATGCACGTAAATGAACACGTTTATTTACATGTGTTTGTTTGTAGATGAATGATGCATGGAAGGCACATGTTAATATAGAGAAAGAGAAAGAAAAAGAAAAAGAAAGAAAGAAGGAAAGAGAAAGAGAGTGAGAGAGAAACAGAGAGAGAGAAACAGATAGACAGAGACAGAAGACAGACTCTTGTTCCATGAACTGCCTGTCTGTTTCCCAGCATATAATACTATTAGGTGGTCGTAATTAGGTTATCTTACATCGACATCGGCACTTAACATTGCAAGAACAAATTAAAATTGAGTTCTTGGGATTTCTTATTGTTTGTTATTGTTGTTATAATTGTCATTGTTATTGTTTTGTTGTTGTTGTTGTTATTATTATTATTATTGTTGTTTTGTTGTTGTTACAATTTATATTATTCCTTTTAGTGTTGATAACAAGTTGTTTTAAATTTTTGTCATTTTATGCCGTTGCCATTTTGAGACGTTTTTACTTCTTGCTTGAATGCCACTGCGGAAATAATCATTTAGGTAATTGTCAGTCAGATGGTGATGATGAGGTCCTTGCCATCAGCGCTTAGACCAATGTGTGCATATGTGTATGTGCGTGTTGTGTGCATGTGTGGGAATGTGTGGGTGTTTATAAGAGTGTTTGTGTGTGTGTGTGTGTATTTGGTGGTTATCATTAGTCTTAATAGAATGGCAACAATATTGACGTTGGCGGTGAAGTAAATGCGAGTAATTGGGATTTTCGTCTCTTTCAATACTTCTCTTTTTCTACTAACTTCTCATAAGTTACAGCTAGCTCTCATGTTTTTTTTTCTTTTGTATTTTTATCTTTTATTATTATTATTATTATTATTAGTACTAGTAGTAGTAGTAGTAGTATTATGTTTTAAAAAATGATTCCCATCCACTAAATAAATGTATAACAATTGGTGGACACGAACGAAACCAATCTGTTAACGTTGACTTTGAAATATTGCGATCTAGCATGCTGGTAGCGGCAGCAGCTTCACCACATTCATTAGGTAACGAATTATAGAGTATACACAAATATAACTATCATAAGCCGGTTGTTTTTACATAGAATATGGTTAAATAAACCAAACAACAAAACTCAACCCAAATTTCATTTTTTTCTGAATCTGTGTCAATCATTGCAATGGAGGTACCTGATTTATATGTTATTTATTTGAGAATTTATTTCCTACGAAACTTTCCAGGTTACTTGCTGCATGTTTAACATAACACTGAGTTATCGCTACGATCATTTATCTATCTATCCACCTCAGATCATTCAAAAAATTGTTTACTGAGTTTGGAGGTGATTCTGTGGAAAAAAGTGGAAAATTTGTTTCAACCAAAGCAATAATTTTGCAATTTCATGTCCTGGAGTTAAGCAATTGTTTGCATAGTTTATAAATTAGTATATTAGTAATTATAAACTATGAATTAGTAAATAATTTCTAGACAGTTTTTAAGTTGTGGTTCAATTCGATGCCAGGTATATCTGTGTTACTAATGTGTATAAAAAGAACTGATGTAATTGCATATTGAGTTGTGTGTGTGTGTAGTCGTTAACATTCATTGAAATGTCGATATATCTTAATACTTTTGAACTTGTGTTCCCTAATTCATGCAGTAAATTCGTATGGCAGATAATTTAACCAGATACATGGGTAAAGTATTTTAATTTTTAGCTGTATTATATTGTTATTTAAACATACAATTCTGAATTGTACGTTACAATTTTTTTTATTTCAATTTTAAAAATTCAATAAATATCTTCCACATCAGATGAGACAATCGGATGGGAAAAAATCTTTCACCAACAAGTTAACCAAGCAGCAAGAAACTGGTTAGCTACGGTGATGATTATGATGATGATGGTGGTGATTGTGATGGTAATTGTGATGATGATGATGATGATGCGATTGAATCTTTAATTCAAATAACAATTCTCGCCACTTTGCAGCGGAAATAAGAGCAGTGTTCTCCATCTTTGACATGGACAAAGATGGCTACATAACGATGGATGAGGTGGTAGAGGTGCTGCTCAGTATGGGCAGTCGTCCGTCTCATGAATGTATCGAGGAGGTCTTCGAACAAGTTGATCTTGATGGTTGGTTGGTTGGTTGGCTGGTTGGTTGGCTGGTTAGTTGATTGGTTGACTGGCTGGCAGATTGGCTGGTTAGTTGGCTGATTGATTGACTGGCTGACTGGCTGGCAAACTGGTTGGTTAGTTGATTGATTAATTAGTTTATTATTTGGTGAGAAAGTTGTTGATCGTCGAGTTTTTCAATTGTATGTTTCAATTGTCTGAGCGGTTGGTTAAAAAGGGATAATCTTATTTTGATTGACAATGGATTGTTTTGTTGTGATGTGAGATGTGGTTGGTGCTGATGAATATTCCATTGATTGACTGACTGAATAGTTTTTCATTGCTCGTCCAGATATATCCTCTTTTCGCAATTTCGTTTACAAGTTAACAATTTTTGTCCATAAATTGTAACCAAATGAAAAACACTCGCGCCCACGTCGCATATTATTTTTATCTAGTTCTTTTTATTTTTCGCTTGATTTAAAACTTATTTTTACAAAAGTTGAACGCAAATATTAAAATCAATACCGAAACAATTGTAATTATCGAGAAGAAACTTACCTAATGACATTTTAGCTTTGAATAATTTTTCATCTTTTGGTGCAAATGCATATGTAAGCAACATTTTTAACTTGCAGATGTTTGCTATGCAGTTTTTTATTTTAACATTTTGTTATCAAACTTTTATGAAAACAATTTTTAAGGAAACGGGAAGATTGACTTTGATGAATTCTTGTTGTTGGTGAGAAGGTATGAGAAGCCACTACCTGAGGAGGTTGAAGCTAGAGAAATGTTCAAGGTGGGTTTTGTTCTGTCCGTCTGTCTGTCTGTCTGTCTCTTTGATTGTTTGTCTTTGTCTCTCTGTCTGTTATACGGATTTTATCTTTTTACAAGTTAAGCTAGCTAACTAATGTTGTGTTCTTTTATCCGTCTGTCAGTCTTTCCTAGTCTGTCTATCTATTTTAATATCTGAACACAATTTTTCAATAAATATTTTCATGCTTGATTGTGTATTTCAATGTTTGTCTCTGTATATCTACACCTGTCTGTATATTATAATATATGTCTGCCTATTACAATGTTTTTTAAGCATTTTTTTGTTTGTCTGTGTGCTTCGATCCCCGTGTCTTTTTGTACCTGTCAGTATATTTATATGTCTGTTTGTGTATTTGTATGTCTGTCTGTGTGTTTCGATCTCTGTCTGTATATGTTTATATGTCGGCCTGCGTATTCATTTTTGGATGTTTTTCTTGTTAGACGGTTTTTTCTGAAAGTGTTGTGAGGGATGAGATTTCATTGATTGGAATCCATTACACGCTCCAGTGGTTTATTAAATTTTGAAAGTTCTGGCGATGATGATAAAAGTGGTGGTGGTGGATTGTTGGAGTGGTGGCGGTAGATTGTTGGAGCTGGTTGTGGTGGTGGTAGATTGTCAGGATGGCTGTGGTGGTGGTACTTCTTCAAATGATACGATGACAGAAATGATGAAATGATGATTTTGTTTTTGTATACAACAACAAATAACATCTTCACGATCATCACAGCACTTCTGGCATTATTAATTATGACGATGATGACGACGATGATGATGACGATGATGATGAAGATAATGACGGAGATGATGATGAAGACGATGACAGAACATGACATGACTTTAAAGGCTATGGACAAAGATGGAAATGGTTTCATCGACACTTTGGAATTGAAAACCTCCTTTGGAGCCCTCGGAGTACCTCTGACTGATGACGACGTGAAGGTCATGATGGAAGAGGCGAACATCAAGTCCAACAAAATTTTTTTCAAAGGTTCCTCCCTTTAATTAATTAGTCCATTTATAATTCTAATTTTTTAATATTCAAGTTTTTATTTGTCGAATTATTTATTATTTACCACGCTGTTATTAATGTATTTTTATTCAACTTCAATTTTTTATTTTAACGAAAATTTTATCAAAAAAAAATTTGAAATATGAAAAGCATTATTTATTCATTACATCGCGCAAAATCAAAGGAATATTTCGTTTCTTGATCGCCCAAGCAGACGTAACCAAGAAAGGCTCTTTGATGGCATGAGACAAATTTGTTTAACCCTATAAATTTATTTTTCAATTTAGTTTTAATGATTGAATGAATGAAGAATGGTTGAATGAATGAATGAATGAATGAACGAAAAAACGAACGCACGAAAGAACGAATGCATAAACAAATGAAGAAGGTTTTTTTTATAATTGAAACCACATGAACTTATCTCATTAATGCTGCCACTCAGACAATCCAATAAAACCTGAGCGCCTCACTGGCCTGTGATTGAGGATGCGTTCGATTGACATCCACGCAGTCTCCTCGCTCCTCTGATGAAATAAAAAATATTTGAAGGAAATTAAATGAATGAAAATTCTAAAGTTCCATTACATACACATGTGAAATATATAAAATTGTTTTTACGACATAGTGAAATAGATAAAATAAATTTAAGAAATTTATCGAGCCCAGTTAAATATGAATATCTAGGAACTAGCAGCAACACGGCGTTTAATATGTTCAATTCTATGTTTTATTTTACAGCAGTTTTCATCCAAGCTATGGAGAAACAACATCCAAATTCCTAAATGAATCAAATGCAATTATTAAAGTAGTTATACAGTTAACCAACTGACCAATTGATCAAACAAATTATCAACCAGTCAATCAAGTTATTAATTAGTTAAGATATCAATCAATTAAAACATAAACCAATCAATCATTTAATCATTCAAAAGTCCTTTAATCAATCAATTAATCAATTAATAGCTCAATCAGTCAAGTTATCAATCAATAAATCAACCAATCAATCTTTTAATCAATCAAGTTTGCAATTATCCAGTCAATTAATCTGTCTCTCTAACAATGCAAAAGATGTTGCACCATTCACTGAGTCATGCATGCAGACGGACAGAGGGAGATCTCATTCATGTAGGCAGGCACACATAAACAGACACAGCATTCACAGGCGTTCTGTGTCACGCACACGCAGCTAAAGGCCAACACACACACACACATATACATCACACACACATACACACACATCACACACACATAACACACACAGTAATTGTGTGCAAGCAACAAAAAAACATAAATTAACAAGGACATTCCATCAAAAAAATGTATTATATGGAATTCAACAAGCAAAAGTCAACAAACAATGGCAAACATTTGCTCATTAATAACAATAATAATCATAACAGTTTTTTGTTCTCTTTCCATCAATGAAAGCTCCCGAATGGTTGAACTACATTTTTGGTATCAACGTGTTCCTATCATTTTTCATAAACAAACAAGGAAGATTATTTTTAATGCACAAAATATGTCTTGCCGTGTTAATGGATAATAATGATTTTTATCTTGAAAGTGTTTTCAAACAAGGATTAACATTAATTAAGAAATATTAACAAAGAATTTTTTGATAAGTTAGGAAGTTTTTTTTCCATCTTAAAACTTTGAAATTGTTAAATAATTTTTTTTTACTGCAACACACGATTTGATACTTTTAAAATGAATGAATCTTGAAATCATTTTGAAGATATCCTGGCTGTTTGGTTTGCAATGTCCAGTGCTAACCCGATAACGACAAACATGTGGAATTTCTTAAAAATTCTGACCAGACGACGTCTTGTCGGCGAGAATCTTCGAATCATTGTTTCACTTTCCTTTTCTCACTGATTAGAACGTTTAATTTTAACTTGGGTTGTAACTTTCTTATCTGATTTTTTGTCGAAAATTTTTTCTGGATTATAAATTTTAAATTTTTTCTACGCTATTCGGTGTCAACTAACTACCTGCAATCGTTCACTGGTGCCCAGAAACATTTTTTAACTCGCGTCGTTTATAGTAATCAACTGGCCAATTTCCAAAATAGTTTGAAAAGAAGAGACCAGGAGTAGTTTGAGTTGAAAATGTCATTGAGATGGATGATGTGCCCAATATCTATCTCCCTCTTCTAAAATCTTTCTAATAATACTTCCAAAGTTGTTACGGTTAATAATCAGATTATTATTATAATAATAATCTGATTACTGTATTTTTTTCATAAGTGTATTGGTGCTTATTTCAAGAATATGAAAACTGTTGGTTAATCCAATAAACGAATGTGGAAGTTTGTTTTGGTGTGTATGTGGAAGTGTATGTGGGTGTGTATGTGATGACCCGACTGACTTCTCACTCCGAGCCGCTTGACATTGCATCACATTTCTATTTATCACTTAGTGACCGTCAAATTAATGTCGTAAAATAAAGTTGTTGGGGTTCTTGGAATTTGTGGTTATTTGACCAATTTATTTGCAGTTTTTTTGCTTCATCAGTTCATTGCACAAACAGCATAAAAAGTATGTTAACCAATGCCGAAACAAATTTTATGGATCAATATTTGTGTTATATTCTTATTTGTAATTACATTTTATCATTTTTAACTTATCTAGCGCAGTATTTTAATAAGAAAAAACACAACTTAAGATTATTGTGAAGAAAGATGATCATTCAAAAAGATCTCATCAAATCATGGTAAACACTGCTTATTGAATGAACAATCGAATGGAATGTCTTCCAGCCACACTTGTTAAACATTGCGGGTTGTGTAAATAAACCGCCTCTAAAAACCTTCATGAAATATTAAAACTGAATATTTTTAAAGATTTTTACGATTAATTTTAAAAATACCAAATATTTTAGCTGTTTTTATCAATTAGGCTAATGTTCAAATTTTTTATTTAAAGTAATAAAATCTCTAAAATATTAGAAAAATGTTTGGACTTGAAAATTACTTTTAAAATTCTTACTTTAAAATTTCACAACACATCAGCATGATAGCATGGTCACAAGATATGATATATATATATCATCATATACTCACTCGTCCTCAGAAAATATGATGTGAGATAATATGAGATGATACAAATTGATGTGATATGAGATATAAGAAGAAATGGGTAGATATGAGATGATACTCCACTTCTTATATACTTACTATAAGATGTCATAGGTGAGTTCGTTTGTTTGATGTTTATTTTGATATTAGGATTCCGATTACTTCACCAAATGTAGTAAAAATAAAAACTTTGCTTGATTAAAAAGGTAACCAAATTTTTGAATATATATGCTTATTATTTCTTAGACATCGTAAAAGTTTTCTATGGATTTAAAAAAAAATTCCTCGTTACAGCATTCATAATTAACATAAATTTTCATCAGGTGCCTCGTATAAAATTTTTTCTATTAATTTTTTTTTCTCAAAATTATTGAACAGATTTTCTGCGCATTATGTCAGGGAAGTTCGGTGCATCAGTCAGCCAGGTGAGAATTCAATTTGTGTGTGTGCATGTATGTGTATTTATGCGTGTGTGTGAGTGCGATGTTTATTCGGTTTTATGTGCGTGTGTGCGTGCGTATATGTGTTCGTGTGTGTTGTCTTGCTATTTATAATTAGAAAGGTTTGTATTTGTTTGTTTATGTATATCTTTGTGTTCATTGCTGTGTTCGTTTATGTGTACAATGTGTTTGTGGTGAATGTATGTGTGTGTGTGTGTGTGGTTTGTTGTAATATTCCATTGTATGTTGTTGGCATGCATGCATGTTTTGTTGTTTCTTTTGGTTCTTGCTGTGGTTACTGCTTATTATATTGTTGTATGGCCATCTGTTTTGTATTCGTGTTGTTGTTTATGTTTCTATTACCGTTTGATCACGTGTTGTTTTTTATGTTTAGATCATTTTTAACACGTGTTGTTGTTTATGTTTATTTTACTCTCTTGTCACATTTTGTTGTTTATGTTTATTTCTTTTTTTAGACGTGTTGTCATTTATGTTTATATTATGTGATGTGTTTTTTTTATGTTTGATCACGTGTTGTTGCTTATGTTTGATCACGTGTTGTTGTTTATGTTTACTTTATTGTTTCATAATCTTTCTTTGCGCATAATTATTTGCACGCATATTTTGTTTGCACGCATATTTTGCTTCCTGCTATTTATACATGCAAGAGTTTTGGTTTTTGTTTTGCTTGTTTAGTTGTTTTTTTTTTGTTTTGGTACAAAAAAATGATGTTTGTTATCGTGCGTGTGAACGTTTATTGAGTTGCCCTTAAACACGTTATTTATGTTGGTTTTATATCTTTGTTGTTTTTTATTTAATTCGGTTCAGCTTGTAATTTTTAAAATTTTATAAACAAATTTGTCTTGATTTGTATCAAAGTTGCGCTTGTTGTAAATTTCAAAATTCGTTTGTAAGGATTGTACTACAAAAAATTCCTCTTTCCATCTACTTAATTTTGTTTTCAAATTTCAAGTTCTGCTCATCATGCATATTGTTTGAAGTGTAAAACTGAAACAACAAACAACAACAGCAACGACAAAACTGAGAACATGTAACCATGCACGCGTGTAATACAAATTCACATATACATTTAGCAAATGTGTAGCCATTAGAATTAAAAAGAAAAAGAGATAAAAATGGAGTGAAAGAGAGAAAAAAGAAAGAGAAAGAAGAAAAACACGTCTAATTGATGCTTGCAATTTTATGATGTGGAGCTTAAATTGTAAGCCTTCTAGATGAAATGTCAAATGTTAAACATTCTTGCCTTCTCCGCGCTTATTCATCAATTGGCCACAAATTATTCCAAACAACTTTCCTTCCAACATTCACTTCTAACGTCATTTCTCTGCTAAATTTATTTTTTTTTAATTTTTTTCATAGCAAACTTTTTTTATAAACTGTTCAATTCTTTCAGTTGCGCGTATTCGCATGTCTGATGAAAACTGCTTCATACTTAAGTAAAACTGAAAATAAAATTTAAATAATCAATATAATCAAATCAATTAGAGAATAGTATTTAATAATAATTAAGAAAAAAAAACAACTCCTTCCACAAATCCTCACCTCACAGAACACCTCTTTCGACTCGGACTGCAGTTTCAACTATGACTTCAATAGCCAGGCCAGGGAGTTAGCCAAGTCAAAAAGTACGTCTGTCAGATGGTGATTCTTTATGTTCTTTCAAATAATTCTTAAGTTTAAGTTTTGTTATATAATTTTCAGAATTAGTTTTATACCTTTAAAAAATTAATTAAATTTTAGCATTTAAGGAACTAAACAAATGTTACGAA
The DNA here is from genome assembly GCF_000326865.2 of Helobdella robusta. Classification (NCBI taxonomy): domain Eukaryota; kingdom Metazoa; phylum Annelida; class Clitellata; order Rhynchobdellida; family Glossiphoniidae; genus Helobdella; species Helobdella robusta. The sequence continues at coordinate 324,381 of NW_008704589.1, read as the reverse complement.
AGTAATTCAATATTTTGTTGTAGAAAGTTAATGAAAACTATGTCGTAAACGAAGCTTATAACACCAACAACAGCTACACAGTCACAAAAAATGCCAACAGCAATAACAACAGACACATCAACAAAACCAGCAACAACATTATAGAACAACAACAACAACATCAAAACAAAAAACACAAACGCAACAACAACAACTCATCAGTTACACAATACCAACTACATTCTCTAATCACATGAACATCGTTTACAGCCCTAACCAGACAGCACGCCTACGTTGATAGACTGATGGACAATTTGGAAGAAAATGAGTTAGACGATGATGATGCTGATGACAATGACGACAAACGTAGGAAGGAAGAAGACAGCGGCAAGTGCGTCAGACGCTCCAGCCGCAATAGCGTTCACCAACGAAAAGTGAAAGAACCAATTGAAAAAGAAGAGTACGTAATCAGATCAAATCTTGAATCCAGCAATAAAAACAGTGGTAGCTTTAAGAAACCTAACAGATACGACGACAACAACAACCCCAGCAACGACAACAACAACAACGACAACAAAAACAAAACTCGCATAACGACATCGAAGACTGAAAACATCATCACAACCACGGCAAAGAAAAATGGATCACCAACGAGCAAACAAAAAAAGCCATCATCGTCGTCGTCAGAACTTCATCGTCATCATCTTCTTCAAGCCAAGTCGTTATCATCACCGCAATCTTTCGAAGCCGCCAACGTAATGAACGTAGCTCCTCTTTCTACCTCAACCGCTGTGAAATCTTCGAGTCAGCAGCAGACGCAAGCAAACAATAAACAACCATTAGGCAGCAAGCCGCTACTACAGTGTCATCTACCGAACAGTTATAAAATGATTATTTCCATTTTATTTAAATTATCTTTTGCCAACTTTGCGACAAACATTCGGATTTTTTTTCTTTTTTTAGTTGTATGTTTTTGAAAACATTTTATGTTTGCAAAAATGTTAATTGTTTGCTTTTTTCAACACAGCAACCAGTTTGGAAGTACAGGAGTTTTTCAGAGAGTCAATATCTTCTGAATACACTCCAGCCTCGTTATCTCACGTTTTTCATCCTTTCTCGACGTTAACGACAACCACAACAACCGCAACAGCGTCAACGCGCTCACGAAGCAGCCATCCACAAACAGCAGCAGCAGCAACATTCGCAACAAAATCCACCTCATCAACATTCGCAAAAACGCCACCGACATCGTCAACAAAAACTTCATCTAGTGCAATATTTCCAGCTGACCAATCAAAAAGTGGCAGCCGACCAAGACAACAATCGACTAACATTCCTCCTTTAACAAAAACAACAACACGAAACAAAGAAGTTACACCAACAACAACAACCACAACATCACCTGTAGTTGACATTAATTTTTCAACATTTTCAACAACGACAACGTCAACAAAACGTTCCGAATCTAAACAACCGTCGGAACAACAAATGTTTCAACCTTACCAACCTCAACAACAACAACAACAACAACAACAACAACAACAACAAATGAAACTACAACAGCAACCAATAAAACAACAACAACAACAACCAAAACAGCAACAACAATCTCATGCCCAACCGCAGTATAAATCATCATTAGTGAAAGGACCACCTCCTGACACCTGGATAGCTTTTAAGGTTTTCTTCACAATTTTTTGCACGTGTATGCAGTAGTATGCAAAACTAACAAACCACATTTTAAAGTCGGCTTCTTCGCGAAATTTGTGCACATCAATAACTGCAACGCATCTTAAGGTTTGCATTTTCACACATGCACACCCCACTGGCGCACTTCATTTTGAGGCCTGTTCAATAACAATTCACGCACATGCACTGCACCACACGTGACCAACATGACCACTACAAACAAATCGATACCAAAGATATTTGACCGGAACGCCGACGGGTATATATCGAAGACCGAACTGCACCGGACCATGTTCGATCTAGGTATCCACCTCTCCAGCACTGATTTGGATGATATGATGAAGCAGGCTGATATCAACAAAGATGGAAGGATCGATTACGCAGGTGGATGGATGGATGGATGGATGGATGGATGGATGGATGGATGGATGGATGGATGGATGGATGGATGGATGGATGGATGGATGGATGGATGGATGGATGGATGGATGGATGGATGGATGGATGGATGGATGGATGGATGGATGGATGGATGGATGGATGGATGGATGGATGGATGGATGGATGGATGGATGGATGATGAATGGATGGATGGATGATGAATAAACAAACGATATAATAAGCGAAGACGGTGCAATTTTTTTGTCAAACGAAATAGCCAACAAACGAATGAATCCAAAACATATAAACTAAGAAACAAAGTCAAACGAACGAACGAGAGAATGAACAAATAAAAAAATGAAAGATGATCGTTTAAAAATAATAAAAAATAATAATAATTAAATATTAATCATAATCGTAAATTAATGACAAAAAATTAATTAAAAAAGGCTTGAATGGGTAGGAACAGGAGTCATAAAAATGAATGAATAATGAATGATTGATTGATTAAAAAATTGATCAAATATAAGCTGGTGAATGATTGAAAAAATATGAATTAAAAATAGATGAAAGATAGATTGAATGAATGAGTGAATGAACAAAAAGTTAAATAAATACAAAAAAAATTTACGGAAGACCAGAGAAAAAATGATTGTTGACCGTCTGTTTTTTTTTACAAAATTAATAGTTAAGGACATATTACTTCTTGTACACACTTCGTCAAGGTTCATCACTTTTTTTATCACCATTGTAGTCATCTCATTGTCAATTTAATCACCATAATGAAAATATGATGAAAATAATGATGGTGATGATGATAATGATGGTGATGATGATGGTGGTGGTGGTGGTAGTTAAAGGTTAAAGGTAACTCTCTCTCTATCTTTTGCGTTAGCTTCAGAGGTTTCAACGACAAACACACACAGTATATATGAATACGCGTGCAAACCACGCATCATACACATTGCATATGATAGGCGGAGATCTCTTCCTATTCGAATCCAGTCATTGCAACGACAAGACCAGGCGCCTTTAACCATTGAGCCATAGTGGTAGTAATGATACTGACGATGATGATATAATGATAATGATGATAATAATAATAAAAATAATAATAATAATTCCTATGCAGAATTCACAAAGTTGATGATGGGCTCATTTGAGGTGTACGCTAAGCAGGTTCGCCGCTGTGTTGTCATTTTAGGCTTTACTACAGTCAGCAATGACCATCGTCACAAACGTTACAATCATTATCAGGATTATCAACACTTCTATCATCATCACTGTTGTTATCTTATTGTTATCATCATTTTTGTTGCCATCATTTTCTTCATCTCCTTATCGTGGTCGTTGTTTTCGCTCGCCTTTATTTATTCTTATAACAATTCGTTACCTTTCGATCGTCAGCTTTTGCCCGAGCGATTTCATTTATGTCACCATCTTCATTATCGCTTTTTAACATTCTCATCATCGTCATCATCATCGGAGCATCACTGTTTTAATCGGCATCACAATCTCACCACCATCGTTTCGCCGTCTATCTCACCTGACTACCACCACCACTACCACCACCACCACCACCACCACCACCAGGTGGCACAGTTAAGCAAAACAAGGAGATCGTCGTCCACAGGCAGAGCAGCGTTTCAAACGATCGATTCGCCATCGCTATCTTCGCAGCTGCCCGCACAGACACTCCTCAATCCAAACTATCACCAACCACAACAACCACAGCCACAACATCACAACCGTCAACGCTACCACCACTCGTCATCACCAAGTTCTTATCATAGTCAGTGCTGATTATTTTACATGTACATGGCTGCTGTTTTTGTCGTTGGTCGCATTGTTTTTGTTGTTGTATACGTTATTTCATCGTTTTGAGGCAAATAATGCCTTGTAATATTGTTGTTGCTGTTGTTGCAATTGTTGTTGTTGAGCGAATGTTGTTACTGTTAACGTTTTTTGTTGTCGCTTGTTACTGGTGATGACGTCATTAACAACAAAATTGCCTTCGACGTAGTTGTTGTTTACACTGCGAAAGCAACAAAAACACAGTTGAGCCTATAAATGCAAGCTATCGAAATGCACTGAAAAATTTTCACAAATTCCTGAAGTGGCACGTACTTATGTTGTGCCCTGGGAGTAAAAAACATTTAAACTTAATTAAATTTTTGCACTGAGCGGAAGTTACATGGTTTTTTTTTATTTGAACGATTTAAGAAATTAGTTTTCGTTTGTTTTCTCCAAGAAAATGACAAGTTTGATTTGAAATGGAATGAAAAAAATTTTTAATAACTATCCTGTCATGTATGTTTTTTATCAATTAGTCTCTTTCAAAATTTATTCTTCACAATCATTATAGTCGAAAGTTTCCAGAAAGATTATGTTGCATGTTTTGCTACAGGCAATGGAGCGGCAATAACCCTTTCAAAGACGTCAACATCTTCCTACAACGAAACTTCACAGCAACAGTTTAGCAACAAATGGAACCATACGAACAGCAACAGCAGCAACAGCAAAGACCGACACAAACCAGCTCAGCCCAGCAGTGATGGCAACAGGTCATCATTACCCCACCACGATTTCCAACAGCAATTAACTGCTCAACAGAAACTTCAACAGTGCGACAACGTTGTTTTAATATCAAAAGCTCAATCATTCACAACACCGCAACAGAACACGCAAACCATCGCGTCGTTACAAACTTCGAAATTCGCTCAAAATCAAAAGTTCCAGCAACAACCAAATAACGCAACAATATCATCTCAACAAAATCGACAACAACCATATCAACAATCTGCTCAACAAATTCAAAAACACGTTCAGCAAGTTCAAACATGGCAACAAGAAACGCAACAACAGCCACAACTTCAGCAGCAACCACAACAACCACATCAACGTCAAGCGCAACAGCAACATTCACAACAACCATTCCGGCAAACATCTTTAATACGAACTCAATCGGTTGAGGACGAAATGAGGTCGGCTTTCAAAATTTTTGACATCGACGGCAACGGGCTGATTGACGCCCAGGAATTGAAGCAGACGATGCAGAACCTGGAAGAAGTACTCACCGATAAGGATGTGGAAGCCATGATACTGGCCGTCGATAAGAATGGCGATGGAAAAGTTGACTATGAAGGTTTGCTGTGTCTGAAATATCTTAGATGTCTATATTACGTCGATAGGGAGTAGTTGTGAATGGAGGTCGTTTTCAAGTTGCGGTTTCAAAGTGATACCTGCGTATCATACGCAAAATAAGTTGGATGCGTTTATTCATAGATATTTACGTATGCTAGAAACGTGCCGTTGGTATCTTTGAGTGAGGTAAAAAAAATAATAAAACAAAAACATCTTTGAAAATGTAATTGTTAAGGTATGTATGTGTGTGTATCTTCAATAGGATGTTTGTTTGTTTGTTTGTTTGCTTGCTTGTTTTTTGCTTGCTTGCTTGTATACGTATAAAATAAGTATTTACTATAAATATGTACAGTACATATCTTAATATTTTCTTCTACTTTTCAAACATTCCATCTTGTAAGTTATAAGTTAGGCTTTTAAAATCATGCCATGTGCTAGATGACACGGTTTATTGGATTGACATTTAAACGCCGGTGTTCGTTGATGATGGTGGTTTCACAACTGTTCGAAAGTTGAAAAACTTTGCTTGGTGAAACGATACCAACTGAATTAAATGAATTGATCATCATTTGAAGTTACCAACAAAATGGTTTTTGTTAAAAATTGATGCTGATGATCAGTCAAGTTGAAATAATAATTTTAAAACGTTCAATTCAAATTTTCAGAGTTCATCCAGCTGTTGCGATTCACTCAGATGATTGACTCCACCACCAGTTGAGTTCGGTGATTACTTCGAACAGGGTGTCCGTAAAACAACAACACAACATCAATCATTAATACAGCACAATTACACACACACGCACACGCGCGCACACACACACACATGCATGACACATGCACTTATATATAAATTCAAATTCATGTAAGCTCGACTGGGAGTATGTGAAAATGTGTAAACATGTGTGAGCAATAATACGAAAACGAGTATACATGTGTATGTACGTGTATGTGTGCACGTACGTGTACGTGAATGTGTGCACGTGTGTGTATGTGTTTTTGGAGCGTACAGATCAAAGATACATTTCCAGAGATACACAAGTTTAAACTTACGTCTCACTGTGTCTTGCGTGATGATATGACGCTGTAAAATATTCCAACATCGCTATTACACCTTTCACGTCAAACTGTCATCATCATCGTCGTCGTCGTCTTCACCATGATCATCGTTATCATCACTTTCCTATCATCACTATCGTTAGTATCAACTGTTGTTCGTATCATTACGTCATCTCCATACATCGTAATTTCTATCACAATCATCATCGCCACCACCATAGTCATCATCATCGCCATCACGAAGGCACTGCATTGAGTCACTCCCAAACACAATCAAACGGACTTAATAGTAAACTTCAGAGCACGAATTTCTGACAACCACCTCTGCATAATTTAAGGAAGGAGCTGTCCTCAACAAAATTTACATGTGACAATAACACAGCAAGATGTGCGTACATGTAGCAGGAGCTGAGCTATGTACGTTCTGAGAGAAATTAATGAATGTACGATGGCATGTACGATGACAGGCAAGCACGCATCAGTTGGCGTAACATCACAAACATCCGACTCCAGTAACAACAAACCCTTCACGCCTGCCAACTGACACGTGCAAACAAAGGCGCCATCCTCTCCCAACTGGTTCACTCTTTACTGAGGTTACACAACAACTCCTTGCTCGTACACAACAACAACTCACTGCACGTTCAAAAATACAAACCGAATGCAAGTTGAATTCCTGGTTTTTTTCATGAAATGGTTTCGCTAAAAAATTGATGAATTGTGTGAAATATCGACTGCACATATAAATATAACACAACACACTTAAATATGTTGTATTCACGCAACTGTGCACAACAATGCATGCATTCATGTAAAGCAATCGACAAAATCATGCCTCTACATACAATTTCCTCTATGATACGACAACAAACCTGAAACCCACACAAATCTATCATTCAAACGTGCAGTAACATAAGGACACAAACACAAATACAACAGCAACATACAAACACAAAATACCCAAACATGCAACAAAATTCCAGAAGACAATACACAGAAAAGCAGTATAAAAGGCTGGCAAGGTTACGTGACACTCACAATTTGCATTTTCATTTAACAGCGTACAAAGGCTTACATAGTTTTCTTGATGTACCGGATACCCTTATTATTTTATGTGTATTCAACGTATCTATAGGTATATGTATTTAATTTATCGACAAATATGTATATCATTATATTAATACGTTTTATTGATAAATTGATATATGTTTGTTAAAATGTTAGTATATAATATAGTAATATATATATATATATATATATATATATATATATATATATACATATGACAAATTGATATCCTATTTGCTGGTGTATTGATATATTGATAACAATTGTTTTATTTGTCGTTAAAATGTTATTAAATGATTAAATGATATTATTATTAATGCATTATTCGTGCACTTGTCTCCACACGCTGCGTATTTCTCCTTCCCAATGTTTTCAGTTACTTTAAATATTTCTATTGCAACGTTTAATTATTGAAATATTTTTATGTTGTTGCGATTGTTTTGTTTAGTGACGTTTTCACTTTTGCAAATTTTGTCTGAAAACAATTTGTCCGGAAGAATTATCTATCTATCTAAATAAAGATTCAACTCTTCACCGCACTAAATTATTTTTGTTTATTCTCTTCTTTTTTCATCAATTTGGGTGCAATTTCTTTTTGAATGATTTTTCAAACTTTGTCATTCGATCGTGTTTTCAGTTGGGTAACATCTAGCTTGGAATATTAATTATTTGTTTATTGCTTATTGTTTATAGAATTCATTTTCGCGGAGAATACAATTTCAGCAAGCATTTTATTAAAACATACACTCGTCAGTGTGGTTTGGTTGCAATCAGCAAGTCGTTTGCTCAATAGACCATTGTGTAGCATGTGGTGACATGCTGTGCCGTGCTGCGTGCGTGAACGAGGCACGACGCCACAAGCAACTTTTTAAGAATGAGATTGCTTGCATCCATTCGTGATCACCGATATTGAGAACAGCTAAAAGTGGCCATATCGTCATAATCGCTAGCATCGTCAACATCATCATCGTCACAACTTTTACAACTACATCATTACCGACGTCAACATTCCCATCACCGTCGTCGTCATCACCTTCTATTTCCATCCAGGCAATCAATACAGCATCTCATACCTCCGAACTGTTCACACGCATCCACCTGACGAGTTGCATAATTAGCGGATACAATTTTGTTTCATCCATTCATTTTATTCATTCATTCGCTGGTTCATTTCATGCATTCATTCATTTATTCATTTGTTCATTTAATCATTTCATTTGATTGGTAATTTCATATTCTGGCTCAAAATATATCTCTCAAGCAATAGAGTTTCATTTTATTTAATTTTTTGTGATCCTGAGGTAACACGTTCGTTCATTCAGTCGTCATTTCGTAGTTCCTTCATTTCTTCTTTCCTCTCTTTGTGTAGTACCTTTATTTCATTATTAACTTCTCTTAGTTTATTGTAACGTATTTAAGACCGCGAAAAATATTTCACGCACATACACAAAAAGGCACCACAAACACACACGCACATATATATATATATATATATAACGTTTTTTGTTAATTAATTCAGCTTTTGTACATAAGTTTTATGACCCAGAATTAAGGCAGAAAATAGAGGAATAAATAAATTAATTAATATATGAATGGATAAGTGAATGAATTATAGAAAATGAATGACTACTATCATCTATAGATAAATGAATGAATGAGTGAGAGTGAGTGAGTGAGTGGGTGAGTGAGTGAGTGGGTGAGTGAGTGAATGAATAAATGATGAATGAATGAAAGGATGGATTATTTCTATTTCAACGGTGGAGCGTTTTACTTAACATATCTCTCTTATTCGTTTTTTCGTTTTTTCAATCACTCATTCAATTTTTTCCATCATTTAATCATTCATTCATCACCTCATTCACGTCTGTTTGTTAGTGCGTTCATCTTCAATCGGTGTTCGTTGATTATTAGATTTTCTAACAGTTTTCACTTTTTTGTGTAATTTCAGCAATTTATTGAGCGTTGAATGTAAGTTGTTTGTTTTATAACAAAAATTATCACAATGTTTTTTAATTAGAAACATTTCATTTGTGAATTTTTTCCACGCATATCTCACTAATCCACGTATATAATTGAACGGTACCTGAATGATAAAATACAAATTATTCAATATTTGTACAGCTATGGGATAAGTTTGTACAGATAGAGTTAGTTTGAAATAATAAAAAATTAGCGAGAGTTCAAATTTTTGGCAAGGCTAGATCGAGTCGTTCGGTGTTTTTGTTAACTTTTAAACAAATTTTCTTTGCATGACGTAGGTAATTAAAACATAGGATGGACGCGTTTTTATTATATTTGAGAATTATGGTGGTTCAACATTGAACGATGTTTGTTTGCTGTTGTTAATATTTTTTACTTGAACGTTCACTAACTTGAATTCTAATTTGAGAGCTAGCCCATTTCAACCAGCTGATCAATTTATTTATTTATTTTCATTTTTTTAATGAAATAGTTTTTCAATAGAACGTTTAGAGGTTTTTGACATTGGGTGTTGGTTAAATGAAGGGTTGACTTTGACTCCATTGACAATAAAGTAACCCTAACAGATTTTCGCTATCATCGAATGTATTCTATCACTGAACATTTATCTCTTAACTTATTAACGCGACTCAAGTTTAGTGTTTTAAACTACTTATCACTTCAAGAATTTATATAATTGTAAATTTATGAATTAAAAGTCGTTCTTAATGTCTAAGATTGTACCATTTAGATGTAATATTGTTTAGAAACTTTGTATATGCACTGGTTCATTTTATTCGATGCATTTTGTTTTACCAATCTTTGAAAGTTTTAGTTACATGAACTTTTTATATTATTTAATTAGAATTTTGTTATTTAATTTTGTATATGAGAACTTGCACAATGATTTCATCTGTAATGATGTCGTCGCTCTTGGTAAACAGAGTTTTTTTTCAGATTTCCGGAATAGCATGAGAATTTTTTTTTATATTCATGTGTCAGGTGAGGTGTCTTTTTTAGAATTAATAATACAAAATACACACGCGACTTTGTATGCTTCAAATTTCAAATGAAAGTAATTTAATTGAATAAAAATTAATTTTAATAACTAAGATACAATATTTAATACGGTATTAGGTATCAGATTTATATAAATTTTTCAAATATTAAAATCAACAAAAATCTTACTGCTAAATATTATCTAAACTCTTTTGTGGACCAATGAAGGGTCGGCGAGACACTGCCGATCATCAGACAGTACGCTATTCTGCACACATTCTATTTCGTTCAAGCTTTTCAGCAACATCATCTTGTTCATGTTTACCTGGACCTGTTCCTTTTGCTTGTACAGTTGCAAAAGTTCACTTAACGTAGCATTCAAGAGTGCCATAGTTCTGTTGTCGTTGGTGACCTGAGAGTCCGAGGTTGGACAGAAAACTTTGGACCACGCTGCTTTTTCGTGGTGTTCGTTCAAACCTGCAAATAATCTTTTAACTTCGTAGCGTTTCAAATAATTAATGTATCGAAAGGAGTTTGTGAAATAAAGTTGAAAGAGATTCTTAAAGACTTCGTCGTCATCTTCGTCTCTCTTTTGCCTCTCTACCTTATTATCTCTTTCATGGTCGGTTAAATTACGGCGAAAAATTTTTTTATCGACTTCACCAGCATTTGAGATGTTGACCGTGTTAAATTTAATTTGATCTCCGGATAAAACACTGGCTTCATTTGGTGGTACTATGCCCTCACTTCGATTACGTTTGAGATAAAAATGTTGTGGACGATTTTTGTCAAGACGAGACTTGAGATTATGGGTTGATTTTACATCTGAAATGCAATCAAAATCTACCTTCCAATTCGAAACACCTGAGCAACTTTTATCCTTGTAATCGTTGGACCAAAATTTTTCAGTGACAAGTGTATACACCTTACACATATTTTGACCTGAGCATGATGCTTTCAACTTTGCTGCTAAATTTTTCTTGAATTGACACGTCACTTTTACTTCTTCCAATGCACCGTTCATTGCAATTAGTCTCAGTTGATCGATCACCATTGAATTCTGACATGAAATGACGACCGGCGACAGTCTCATGCCATCAGATAAGTGGTGGAACAACGCGATTGTATAAACTATTATGATACCCAACATGTCAAGTTATATTTAGTTATATTGTCAACCGTTTAAAAATACACTCGAACGAAAATTTGTGAATATTTTTATTATAACGAAGAATAAGGACGTTAAACAGTAAGTAGCGTTTTGTTTACAAAAACGTTATAAAAGGCACAAACCGACCACGATAAACAACAGTAAATATTGTTTTACTTTTACGAAACAATGAATAAAAAACAGTAATTAAATCAAAACGCATTCGGCAAGTTAATCAGGATAAATGATTGTACGAGAAAGAGGAATAATGAAATGGTAATATTGTTGAAGCTTTACATTAGAGATTAGATTTCAACCCTTTCATGGCTTTCTCTAATTTCATAGCCTTTGCAAAGTCTCCATCGATCTCCAACCTACCTGTCATAAAAGCTGCTGCAGGCGCCAACTGTCTGTTAAACATTTGAACGAAGGTTTCTGCATTGAGAATAAAAGTGGAATCAGGAGTCAAACCATCCGGAGCTTGCAACAACAATGAACCAGATTCGTTCTTCAAGTCCAGTAAAATCGATCCATATTCTGTTTGAAAAGTTGGATTTTAAAGAATTAGACTGAATTAGTTCGATATCAAATAGATAGATAAATACTTAAAAAAATTGTATCGAAATTTCAAATTTCTCAAATAACCTTCAATTTGAAAGACATAAACTGAGCCAACTGCATCGACAACATCTTTAGTTATTATTTGCCTTAAGGCATCAAGAGTTCTGGCAAGTTCAGGATTGCTCTTTATCAAATCTTCGCTTTTGTTTTCAGATTCAACTTTTTTATCTGCATTCGAAATCTGGAAAGCATGCTTATCATTCAGGTATTCTTCCAGGAAAAAATCAGGCATCAGTGAGGGATCTGATGTAGAATTTTAATAAAATTTATAAAACTAAATAAGAACATATATTCAGCAAATAAATTGCACATTATTCGAAATGTATGCAACTATTTTTATTGAAGGTAAAATTTTAAAATCATTGATGCTAGCAAAAAAATCAGTAAAAACTGCATATCATATAAAAAAAACATGGAAAAATTTTGATTGATGTTACAAATTCAAATACGAAAAAGGTGATTTAATGTGAATCAAAATACAGCCAAATATAACACAGAAATATTTTGAAAATTATTTCATCAAAACGTGGCCAAAATTTAAAGATGAATTTTAGAGAACTGAGAATCCTCTAAAACTTACTTTCAACAAAGTTGTACTTGTCGAAGTTGGTGATGTTTGCATCTTTAAGAACATTCTCATCAACATAGAAATGACCAGTGTTATCGGGGGAGTCATTAGTGAGTATGACGTAAGCAGCATCTGACATGACCTCGGGTTTGCGACATCTTGCCATTACTTCCTTGCTTCCTGCCAACATTTCCATTGCAGCCGTGTAGATCGCTGGTGGAAAGTTTGAAAATTCATACTAAAGTTGAATTATCATTAAACCTGACTAAACAAATAAACCGGATTTTTATAATAATAATGTCAAAATACGTAAAATGACACTTGAAAAACTTGATGATTAAACAATCAACTTTATTGATTTTGAGGTTAGTCTTTCAGCTTATAATAAAAATTTAGGCTAAACAGCAAAATTACCAGTTTTTGGCCAGAGTGCATTAACACAGATGTGGTCACCTTTCAATTCATCGGCCATACCCAGGACACACATGGACATACCAAACTTTGACATGGTGTATGCTGCAATTAATATTTTTCATTATTTGGAAAACTTCTCCTAGTTTAAAATTAACACAAAATTATTTTAGACATGACAACATACCACAATGGTCTTTGAACCAAACAGGGTTCAAGCTCAGAGGAGGACTGATATTGAGAATTTTAGGATTTTTTGCCCTCTTCAGATGTGGGATGCAGTATTTTGAACTGTTTTGGAATTAAATTTCAACAATATAGATTTACAAAAAACCAAATAGTATCATTTATTAATGGATGAAATAAATATGCATATTAATTTATTAATTTTGAAAACTTGAATTAAAAATAGCACACACTAAATTTTTCAAGAGTTATGCAAGAAACAACCAATGCAATAAATACCATAGGAATGTTCCTCTGACATTAACACCGAACATCAAATCAAATCTTTTCATTTCAGTGGCTTCAGTGTTAGTGAGACTTATTGCACTTGCATTGTTCACCAGGATATCTATGCCACCAAACTTGCTGACTGCTGAGTCGATGGCTTGTTTCACCTGCTTCTCATCTCTGATGTCAACTTCACAAGGAAGACATTTACCTCCAAGTTGCTCCACTAATAGTAAAAATTTGCATTAGATACATTTAAATGTAAAAAAATGTATATCAATACTGTTATATATAAAATACTGAAATACTAAAATCGTGAAAAATTTCAAACTAACATTCCTCTGCAGCTGTATAAATGGTTCCTGGGAGTTTGGGATGGGGTGTAGCAGTTTTTGCAGCTATGACAATGTTGGCACCATCTTTTGCACATTTTTCAGCAATAGCCTTGCCTATGCCTCTACTTGCTCCAGTTATAAAAACTGTTTTTCCAGCTAGTTTTCTGTAAAATATTTAATCAAAGTTTGATTATGATATGCCGATATGGTGCTTCACAAATATAATACCAAGTTTTATTTAATTTTAATTTAAACTTTTAATATTATTTATCATCATAATAAAAAACATTAAGTGTAAAATTTACAAAACAAAAGGGTAGAGAGATAGGGAGAGAAATTTAAATTGAAACTTTTTTAATATTGTTAACAAATTAATATTATTCAACAAATATATACATGATTATATAATATAATAAATAATATAGCAAGAATGTATTAAACCTATTATTAGCAATATTTAATTAATACTATATAATACAAATTATTATGATTTAATTAAAAATACACCGTCCCATATAATGAACTGTACTATTATTCTATCTCCTCTATCTATACTATAGCCTACATGCCTGCAATGTGCAAATGTGTAACACGTAAAATTAAAACGATCACCTTTGTTTGTTGTACAATTTCTGTTATTCAGATAACATGCTTGCATTTTAAATTATATAATTTAAAATTAAAGATATAATTTAGTATAAAACACAAATTTTATGACAAACAAGACTGTAATTGTGATCAAAATAGCAAAAAACAGACCCGACATTGGGAATCATTTTCTCTAGTTACCACACAAAGAACAAACCAACAACAGTTAGCCCAGTCACTGAACGATGATGTTTACTACTCATATTTATATATCTAAAATATTTACGTATATATATAAATATATACTAAACAAACATATATATTTATGTATTATATAATAATTATGTATATATATATATATATATAAGATATCTTTTTATTGATATTAGTGTATGATGCGTATTTATGTATCATATACGTTAATATCATTTGATTTCGTATCTTAAACTTTATTACTTTATTATCAATATTGTATAAATGTTCAAATTTATAAAATTTGTTTGTATATTGAGTATATAGAATAGGCTTTAACCTCTAGGTAAAAATAGTGACTTTTGTTTATCATATATATTTGGCTATTACTTCTTTTCTTTAAACTTTCTACTTACTCTCGATAATTTCTCACGTGATACATTCTAAAGATGTGACAATGTCTTTTGACCTTCTATTTTTTACTAAAAATGCTTCAAAACATTTTTCCATTTATTCATTTCACGTTATCATACTTCGACTATAACTATTCAATCAGCCCATATTCAAACACCAACATCCTCCAAACTGAACTGAATTCACATCTCAGGTATTTCAACCTCATTCATTTTAGCCAAACCATTTGATCATTTACAACAATTATACAACTCTAAACGAACATCCCACAATCATGCACAGCTTAAAATTCTTAGCGTCACATTTTTATCGGCTTTCCTCAACATAACTCTTCAAGTCCATTTAGATCATCACATGTGGCCCTCAAACAGTTCATGCATTCAAGACAATACGCTGACTTAATGAGATTATCCGACAGAACAAGTCCAGTCTAGAACCGCATGATTGCAATTGAACTTGTTTAACGAGTTCATATGGAACTATAAAATCAATCCGCAAATATTTATTAATATTATTTTTTGAAAAAATTTGATAAAACAATTACAAAGTTAATAAAATGTTCAACAGGTGGAACATAAAGATAATATTTTAGCATTAAATAAATAAATTAAAGTTCTTTGTTTACTTTGACACGATTGATAGTCTTTGATAATTTTACTAGTTTCCGGTGGCCCTTGTTAGAGTTTGTCTCGCTGTTGTATATATAGGTTTATGTAGATTTAGTCGTATCGAATTTGGTCTCAATTGAACAAGGCGTCAATTAAATTTGTAGTAATTATTTTTGCTCGATTCGTGTAAGTTTTTTTAAAATCAAATACAATGGCCGATAACGACGAACTTCTCGATTACGAAGAAGCTGATGAGCAGGAAGAAATAATTACAAATGGAGCCGGCGACGGAACCATTCAGAAGAAGGAACTGAAGGGAACGTACGTGTCCATTCACAGTTCAGGGTTCAGAGATTTCCTTTTGAAGCCTGAATTATTAAGAGCGATCGTTGATTGTGGTTTTGAACATCCATCTGAAGGTTTATTTTTCATGATTTTTTCAATTTTATATTTTTATATTAATTTTTTAAATAATAAATAAAATTTAAATCACAGTTACACGTTGTAACTTATAATATATAATAATATCTTTTGACGTCCACAGTAAATAGTCCACACAACGTCCACAGTAAATAGTAAATACCGCTATTCAAATAAAATATTACTACACCAGTCGAAAATGATAAATACCCTTATTATCTGTAAATATCATTGCATATATTTATATTATAAAAATTTACTAGGTACTCGGTAAATAAATTGCATACATTCATGAAAATTTACTGTGAAGATATAATATTTTATTAGTCCATGATAATTACTGTTATTATTAATTTTTCTCACAAGCTGATTAAATTAAAACGTGTCCCTAAGCCAGCACAAAGATACAGAAATTTATAAGTTTGGGCATATGCATCTAACAATACCAAGAACAGTCTTGCCAGTCATATTTATTGAACCTCAATGAAATGTCATAATTATTTTTGAAAATACAATAAAATAAATTTTTGTACTAATTAAATTTTTTTAAATGTTTTACAGTTCAACATGAGTGTATACCCCAGGCAATTCTTGGCTTGGATGTTGTATGTCAGGCAAAATCTGGTATGGGTAAGACAGCCGTCTTCGTGTTGGCAACACTTCAACAACTAGAGATTGTCGACAAACAAGTTTCCGTTTTGGTGATGTGTCATACAAGAGAATTAGCCTTCCAAATAAGTAAGGAATACGAAAGATTCAGCAAGTATATGAATGGTGTCAAGATTGCTGTCTTCTTCGGTGGAATGGCAATAACAAAAGACGAAGCGACTTTGAAGAACAACTGTCCCCACATTGTTGTTGGTACCCCTGGAAGAATTCTTGCTCTGGTTAGGGGTAAGAATTTGGATCTGAAGCACTTGAAGCACTTCATTCTTGATGAATGTGACAAGATGTTGGACCAATTAGGTTTGTTTATTTTTCTAAAGTGTTTATTTTGTGTATTTTGATACAATAAAATTACAACATTCAGCTTTCATGCTTATATATCGTTGAATATGTTTTGAATTTATATTAATACTTTTAATTTTACCTGATACAACATTAATAATATATTCTGTTGAACACTGACAACATAAATATTTTTTACTCTGACAGATATGAGAAGAGACATCCAAGAAATCTTCAAAGTAACACCTCACGAGAAGCAAGTCATGATGTTCTCTGCCACACTCGGAAAGGATATTAGGCCTGTCTGCAAAAAATTCATGCAAGATGTAATGATAACTTTCTACCACCTCTGTTTCACCATCAAATTTCTTACCCACCATCTCATCACCATAAAATTAGCTATCCGAATTGTAAGACAGCAGATGTGGTGCTTCATGGCTCTAACTCGATACATAATTACCCCCAATGTTTCTTTAGAAAACTTCTCTTTTTTCATAAATTCTCTTTTGCTCCTTTTCTCCTGCTGATGTTAGATGCTTTGGTAAAAGTTGTTTATGGTTTGGTTAGGAGTAAAATGGTTAAACACGTTGGACACATTTGTGTGATGGTACTCTTTAGGTGCTGTTAAGAAATCAATTTATATTCCTCTGAAGATTAAATCTGGTTATACAAAATGTTTGGTCTAGCTAGGTATTGGTAAAAAAATGGTTTATACTCATCCGAAGATTTAATTTGGTTCTATCCTGGTATCAACATTTTGGTAAGGTTACATAATCAGATGTACTGGTACTTGACAAATAGAAGCAGGTTGATACACCCTGATCACATTGTAGGGGTGTGGAAACCATGCACAAAGATCATACACGTGCATACAATCTGGTGTCACTTGTGAACAAGGATTGTACGTTGATGGCTGTGCACACGCGATAGCCACAGAACATCTCCATGCCAACGTGTTCTTCATTGCACACCACTGTTTATCATGCTGGTCCCAATTTGTGGATAGAAGTTCTTTCAAATATCAATATTTTTTAATTAAAATGGCTTGTTTTATCATGAATTTTATTTTAATTTCGAAATGATTTTATATTTGTTTTGTTAACTTTTTTATAGCCAATGGAAGTATACGTGGACGATGACTCCAAATTAACATTACACGGTCTCCAACAACATTATGTAAAACTGAAGGACAATGAAAAGAATAGAAAGTTGTTTGAGTTATTGGATGCTCTTGAATTCAACCAGGTGATCATATTTGTCAAGTCCATACAGAGGTGTGTGGCTCTTTCTCAGCTGCTCGTCGAACAAAACTTTCCTGCCATTGCCATCCACAAAGCAATGAGTCAAGATGACAGGTAATTGATATTTTTTAATGTTTCATGTTTTTTTTACTAAGACATACATTTTCATATGAGATGGAATACTTACACCGTGTTTGGTTTCTTGTTTTCAGGTTGAGTCGTTATCAGCAGTTCAAAGATTTCCAGAGTAGAATACTAGTTGCAACTAATTTGTTTGGCAGAGGGATGGATATTGAAAGGGTCAACATTGTCTTCAACTATGACATGCCTGAAAACTCTGACACTTATCTTCACAGGGTACCTTTCTTATTTTTAAAATTTGCATCTTTTCTTCAATCAGTTTTATCTAGTTGCAATTTGAAACAAGCCTTGTACTAATTTTAATTAAAATTTTTTCAAAATAGGTTGCTCGTGCTGGCAGGTTCGGTACAAAGGGATTGGCTGTGACTTTTGTGTCAGATGAAACTGATGCCAAGGTGCTGAATGAGGTGCAGGAGAGGTTTGAAGTCAACATCACCGAACTACCTGATGCCATTGACCACACTACTTACAGTACGTTTAGCTCATTATTTCAAAATTATTGTAATAGCTAATTTTGATTGTTATTAAACTATTGTGTATCTCATACATATTGTATATCAGTATTGTGATAAACTGTATAATAATAATATTTAATTTTTATTTGCAGTTGAGAACCATTGATGTGCTTATGGGATGTCTAGAAAAGTTACAGATGATTCATATTATGTGGAACCAACTTTTAATATGAAAGTTTTAAAATATACGATTGACAGCTGCTAATGCTAAACTATAATTTGATAAGATGGATTTGTTGATCATCTTTTAATTTAATAAATATTTGAAAAATACGTAACTCATTTGATTGTATGAAAGTATAATCTAAAAGATAAAAAATAATTTGCAGTTAAATGTGTTCATTTTGCTTCATATATACAAATCTCACTAAAAATAGCTAGGTAAACTAGACGAGACACAGAAAATAGATTATCTCTGAGATTAATCATAGGTTGGAAATGAGAATGTGCGGTTGGCGGTTCAAGGGACGCCTCGACTTGTGTCAGCTGACGTGTGATTGCTAGAAAAAGTTTTTGTTAGGGGGGTCATATAAAAATTAAAAAGTTTAGATATTGCGAAACTTACTGGCATTTCCCTTCCTCTGGTTTCTATGGGCAGACAGTAGGTGACGATGGCACACAATATACATAGCAAACCATACAACCAGATGGCTAGTTGCAGTGAAAAACCCATGAGAACCTAACAAAAAAATTTTAAATTCCATTTCTGCTCTTTGTAACAGTTACGAACAATTGGAATTATAAAATAATTTGCGTTGTCTTTGCCCAATTTATTAAGTGAACTGAAATCAGAGGTGCATAAAGTATATGATCGAGTTGTTTATACAGGTGATGGTAAATTGGTAAATGACGATAAGAAAAAATGAAGATGCCTTGAATTCCTATGATTAACGCATCTTCCACAGAACATGTTTTCATATCAACATTATTTAAATCATTTTCACTAGTCTTTTTATATACTAGAATGGTTTTACACAAACTCGGCAACAAGCCGAATATTTTTCAGTTTATGATCTGCCTGTTGAAATTTTTATTGATATTTACCGTTAGTCGTGATTAAAATAGAATTATTGATACCTGAGCTATGAAAGGTGTTATCATGCAACCAATCCTTCCCATGGCACTACACGATCCCAATGCAAATGATCTGACAGTCGTTGGAAACACCTGACATTATAATATTAGTTAATTCAATCGTACACAATCACATTTGAATTTGGATCTACTTGCTTGCGTTCATCAAGAAAGATTAAATATAAATAATTCGCAAACTTGGTAATAAAAAATTGTGTACAGTTCAAAACATACTACAAAATGGAAAGTAAATGGTGAATATGAGTGAACGATATGAGTTTCACACCTCCCCTGTGTAAATGTATATGGTGTTGAAGACTCCAGTTATGAATGTCCGGACACCAAACATCAATGCTGTTAGTAAGGTAACGTTGGCACAAATCTGTACAAGCAGATAGAATATCCCAGCAATCAAAAAGTTGGATGCAATGGTCATTCGGCGACCAATCTTGTCCACCATCAGAAAGTTCAGCGGCAAAACTGAATGATCAACGTTCACAATTAGGAGTGATTTTATTATGATGAACAATGATCAGAAAGAAAAAAATTAAATTAAATTCTAAATATAATTCGCCAGTTCAAAAACTTGTCTACTTAAATTATTGAGAACAGACTGGTAAACGCGCAAAATGATAAACAGCAAACAACACGCCTACCTACCAACAAATTCTCCAAAAGTAGCAACAATCATGCTGACGTAATCGGACCAGTGATGTCGAGAGCACTTGCATCCCTCTTGCTTCGATTTCCATTCTGAAAATTAATCAGGCAAGTACTCATTCATTAAAATTCCAAAAATTCCAAAATCTTTTAAAACTAGTGTGATTCAATTTAATTTTTAATAGTAAATGGAAAAAACATTTCAGTAAACATTGATTCTTTTTTCAAAAGCATTGCATTTAGCTGAAAACTTATTGTAATGATATAATAACTATACAGTTAAGGAGGAATAAAACAAAATTTATAATACTATTGATTAATTTGATTTGAAATTGATTAGTTTATAACACTTTATTAATTAATCCAAATGATTTATGACATCAAATTGTAGCAGAGATGAAGTTATGTTCTAACTTCCACTTGTTCCAAACAGTTGAAAATATACTGACATGTAAAAATATAACGACGAGAAACGCAAACAAAACTTATAACTAGTTTCTATACTCTAATATTATTAGAAATTTCACTAAAGTATGAAAAAGTATAAAATTGAACCGATGCACAAAAACATCATAAATAGCATAACCTGAAAAATCAACGTAAAAATCAATGCACAAATTATAACAACATATTTATAACAAACATTGTATATGTAATTAATTATATATGAGTATAGATAATAATAATAATAGTAATAATAATAATATGAATAATAATAATAGTAATAAAATAATAATGCCAATATCTGCCAGATCACCAACCTCCACAAACACCTCCCATCTCCAAAATTTCCGACTGAGATAAGATGACACCGTAGTAAACGAAGGCAACTCCGAACCAGACAATCATGAGTTGCACTGTGGTTCTGAAGTACTCCTTGTTAAAAAGGTCCTTGAAGGAACCTCTCACTAGCTACAATTAACATACAATTAACATACAATTAACTTATTTTCAAAGCTGAATAATATGAAATGTTATTTCATTTAGAAATAACATAAAAAGAAAATATGAAACTGATCCCATATTAGTTATTTAGGACAGTGTACAGTATAGGATACAAAATTGGATATCAAAAAATGTAACAGAATTTTCGTTGTTAATATTTGGATAATAATTTGAATACAAAAAATAGACTTAATTTAAAAAAAATCATTTTAATAATTCCAAACCCTATAAACCAATCCGACAACCTATCTTATAATTAGTGAAACAGATAAAACATTGGTCCATTAAAACACAAAAGCTAAATTAAGTAGAGGACACATAGGACCTTTGATAATGTAACGAGTTTATGTTAAGCATCAAAGCAAACTGGTTTTTTTTTAATTTTTTTCCTTGATCCTGCACGTGTACGTTACATAATGGGGTTGATGGTGAAGATTAATTGTAAATTACAATAGAATGATGAAACATTTGACAAAACATGTAACAGATATAAAAACCACAGATGTTACATCATAAAAGCCGTATGCAACAAAAAATACAAAGTAGTAGAAAAAGTATTAAGGTGGTAATAGTAATAGTAGAATAGAAGCAGACGAAAACATCAATAACTCAGGAGCAAACGTCTGTTAACAACACATTAGCATATGGTTCGATGTATGCTGTGCAGTGGCGGATCAAGACAACTTTGACGGGGGCGGGGCCAAAATGTTAAATTTTAACAGGGGCCAAACATTTTCACGGGGGAGAACAAGATTTGTGGTAGTTTGGCTGACAACTTTTTTTTGTTCGATTTTATACCCAAAACGGTCCTCTTTTTTTGACTTTTATTAAAAAACTGCTCACAGATCCGGCACTGGATGTATGCAGAATGGTAAGAGCATCTCTGCATGTACCAACAAAGCATGGGTTTAATCCGACCGAAATGAAAAATAAAATACAATTATAAACCTTTTAATGCAAAATAAGATTACTTTTCATACAATTGAAAAGAAACTGACAAATTGAATGTAAGACACCTTTTTGTTATAGATCAAGGTGCCTCTGGGAACCTGTGAGCCATTTGATTTTGCGATATATTCCAAAACTTTCAATACTTCTTTAGTTTTGCCAAGACTTAAGAGATAACGAGCTGATTCCGGAAGTGTCTGTGATTGGTTGGTTAGTGTAGTTGATCAATTGATGTGATTGGTTGATGTTATTGCGTGGTTCAAATGACTTGACTTGATGATTAATGTGATTGGTTAGTTGATTTGGTTGGCTGGTCGATGTAGTTTGACACTTGATGGCTGATTGATGCGATGAGTTGATGCGTTTTACCGATTATTAACTTATATTGAATTATAACAAAAATAAAATAAAAATCACTGTTATAAAATATTAATTTAATTCAACAGTTAATGTTTAAAACAGTTTTGTAAAATCGTTATTGAGTAAGTGTAATAGATTAAAATAAAATAGACCATCAATCAATCTTCGTTTTGCGTCCAGAGACCCGGTTTCCCGAGGTAGGACGTTTATTAGGTTAGACTAAAAAAAGTAATAGATTGAGACAATAATTTATACATGAAAAAGAACAACATGTACCCAGAATATGACAGCTAACATGTGCTAAGCAAACATTTCAAAAATGAATAATCAATGTAATATTTTGAGACAACTTTTAAAACTCACATCATTCTGCATTACATAAGACAGCATAAAAGAAAGGAACCAACCAGTCAACAAACCAACCAACTAACCAACCAACCAACCAGCTATCTAAACGGCCAACCAGTCAGTCAACCACCAAAAGCTAATCAGCAAACCAGGCAATTAGCCAACCAACTTTTTACCAGCCAAACAAGCGGCTAACCAACCAACCCAAATAGTAAGCAGAGTGATGAGACTTGGCAGAGCAGATACAATGACAAGCACTCTCCAGCCGAGTGTTGGAATGATCAGGTAGGCCATGAAGATTTCAAAGAGAGCCCCTGACGACCACATGATCTGTTTGTTACAATTCTTTTTTTATCTATCATCATACAATATCATCTTATTAATTATAATAAATACTGCTTGCACTGTTTAACATAATAAACCATTGCTAAACGATTCTATTAAAGATTTTTTTTAAATTTTCATGCTTTATAATTCTTCCACACAATCTATGCAGAAATTATTTACAAATTACAATTTACAAAATTAATATAAAACTTGTAAATATAAGAAAATGAAATATAAAAACAAAAAGTAATGCACAAATCTGTTGGCTACTTTAAAAAAATTAATGTTAGTGATCAACAATGTAAAGAATACAATAATAAAAAGTAACAATAACGTACATTGTACATGGTCAATATCTTTGCTCTGTACTTCGATGGTAGGTACTCACAAAGCAGTGTGAAGCTGATTTTTTAAAATAACAATTGAATACTATCATTGATTAATGTTAATTACTAAGAGTCCTACTGCAACGAGTGCTAATTATTAATTAGTAGCACTTAACCAAAATCTAATAGAATAATCAATATTCAATAATAAAATGCAGAATTTGCATTTGACAAATCAAAAAATTTCTGCCTGATAAAAATTGCACATGTCAATATCCATCATCTTTCATCATCATTAAACTTACTCAAAATTATTAGAATGCTTAAAAAGGATTAAGATAATCCTATACATGCATGTGTGTGTGTGTGCGTGTGTGCAATACATATAGCTACTATTAAGAATATTGAAATAATATCGATAATATTGAGAGTAGTACCTAAATCGTTTCGTGCATGCGTGCATTAATAACTACTACTACTACCATACAACTTGCATATGATATTATAACGCAGGAGGAACAGATGTTGACGACAATGAATGTTTCACAATTCTAATAAATAACCTGTTACGTTGCTATTAATTTCTAAGAAATTGTACTTGTCATCTTTCATTGGATTCATCATTATGATTGATCGAGAAATCGTTATAAAATGTGTTAAATGTGGAAATAATTATTTTGTTGCAATTATTGAAAAAATTTAACTCAATGAATGAAAGTATGGAAAATTAGCGGCTAACGATTGAATGCCACCGCCAAATCCGAACCCAACAAGACCTCTAATGACCAGTATCCACCAATAGTTTGGACAGGCTGCCGTTAGCAATCCGAAATATAATATCAGTGCAGCAGCTAGCTTCATCACCTGTGTGGTCGTAGTTAACAATCAACTGTGTTCTGTTGCGTCTAAAAAGTAAACATTCATATTGTTTGAGTCTTATCATGTCATTCAAATAACTTGAACAAACATTTATCAGAGTTGTGCTACAGATTGAAAACAACATATATGCTGCCTTTCTTAACGATAGATAAAAAATTAAACTTATTTAATTGTGAACTAATTTATCATGATATTACAAAAGTGAATTAACTTAAAAAATTTAATAAATGTTCAAATATTTAATTACCAGCCATAATGTTTTTTTCTCCTTATTTTTTCATTATTATTAAATTTTTCATCTGGCTGAATATTTACATCAACAAACATCTATTAGACAGAATGTGCTTATATCCATGACAGCATATTTAAACATATTTAGAATGATTTATAGTTATTATTTCAAACTAGTTTCAAATTTTTTAAAGTTACATTTGATGATGAATTTTTGCAGTACCTGATAGCAACCTCTGACAAAATACTGCCATTAAGCCTGATATCTCATTCTATCTATTTTGAGTGACAATGATACACTTTGGCTTAACAATCAAAATAACTGGAAATAAAAATTATCTCTGGCACATTAGAAAAGTCATCAAAACCATTTAATTTTTTATTCTTGCTATAACTCAGTTGCAAACTCTGGAAGAAATAACTGACCGGCAACCTGCCCAGTTTATCACAATAGGAACCCAACACAGCTGATCCAAAGAACATGCCAATGAAAACTACCTGGAAATTGAATTTAAGGCCTTTTTTGATCTTTACAATTAGAGCAAATGTATTGAAATTCTGGTTATTGCATAACAGATATGAGCATTAAATATGAATAAAAGTGACCATAAGATAAAGAATTAATGAGTTAAACATATTTAAAATAAAGAGACAAATTTTACCAAATAAAATTTTAAAAAATAAAAAAATAAAAAGATATCCGACTGTTGTGATAGAAGCAACTTGCCAATCTTCCAGCTTCCATTCACATCTCAACTCGGGAGACAGTACAGATAGCAACAACATTTCCAAAGCATCTGTTGCCTAGACGCATCAATAAATAATGTAAGGTTTACAAAAGAAAATTTTTTACTACTCAAATATTAAAAGACTCACAGAAAATAGGCCACATATGAGAACAAGTTTTATTTGAAATTTTCCAAATCCTATATGATCTATTGCTTCTTCCACAGTAAATTGTGATGAATTACTTTTATCTAGGAGTTGACAAGATTCTACCATATTGGTGATGAAAAAAAAAAATCTATGATAAAGTTAAAGATTAAGCCTTTGTTAGCACTTTTCTGAAAAGGTGCCAAGAAAGAAATTGAAAATAAAACTGTGTGAACAAATTAAAACAAACTAAAAAGATAAATTAAACTAAGTTAGTGAAGTGAAAAATCAAAACATAACATAATATGTGGTGAGATAAACCATAAAATAAAATAGTTGAGCATATTAATATAATATGAAAAATTATAACAAAATGAAACGAAGCTAATCTGAAACATAACAACAATTAAATGTTTAGCAAATTTATTGAACTAAGAATCATAGATAATATAATTAGAATATGGTGGTAAAATTTCTCTATCCTGATTATTGTGATGTAACAACCATACGGTTATCACCCAAATAGGAGTAGGGTTAACATTAACATAAAAGTTTAATGATTAAACACAAGCATATATTATTCCTATGTATTATAAAATGTCTGTGAATTTCAATACTGAATACATACTATAGAAAAAACATACACGTCTATATATATTTCATATATGTAAAGTAAAGTAAACTAAACCCCACCATAACACAGCTCTATGTTTGCATATGATGTTTTAGTTTAGTAGGCTTTCTGTGAAAATCTACTTTTCTACACTATATCAAATACTTATTAATATAACTTTTATAACAGCAAAAAGCTTTTGAAATTTTGAATGAACCTTCAATTTCTTGCACAGAGAATTGAGAATCAGCAATGTGATTGGAATCATCAGAGTGATAATCAACCCCTGATGAAGCAAACTCTGTAGTGAAATTCTGCTTGTTATGGTTGTTGTTGTGTTTGTGTCTTGGATGAGGTAACTCATCATTATTTTGGTCTTCTAAAGCAAACATTTCTTCAGGACATAGAAATTATTATTAATTGAGGAAGATTATTTCAGCAAATTTAATTTTTATAAAAAACAAAATAGAACAGATTGATTTTTATCAGCTGATCTAACTACTTCATTTCAACAAAAAATTTAATTAAAAACTTGTTTATTTATTTATTATTAACATGATGTTAGATAATTTTTTCAAATCAAACAAATCAAGATCAAATACAAATTAACTAGATGATTTGCCCGAAAAGACACCTAATTAAAAATTAATTACACATTAGTAAGATTAAACATCGTATTTGTATTGCTTTGGGGTGCCTTGTCATCATCATCGTCGTCGTCTTCATCATCATTGTTTTATGGTATAACAACACATTAGGTAAAATAATAATGACTAACACTTGAAATTGAATAAGATAACTAACAGAAATACAATGCACAGTGCTTACATATTTATTCATTATTTAGTTGGTTATGTTATGTCATTTATTTATTTATTATGGATTAATAATATATACATATATATATGTATATCATGTATATATGCGTGTTATAAAGCATGGATAAATATACGCATTCATATTTATTCGTATATTACACTATATACAATACACATGCATTGAAAGTAGCACCCATGCTATGTGTCACCATGGGCATATGCAATGCTGTATAAGTATAGAAAATGTATTCTATGTAAAATCCATATGACGACATGCGCATGTGTATTCCAGCGAGAAATGATTAGTAAAATATATTATACATTACATTAAAAATATTATGTAACAAATTTCTTCAAAATTATATTGCATTTATGTCACAATTAAAATGCTACGCTATACCCTGTACTTAGAATAGAAGACTATTGAACGCTATATCATATTATGTTATATATTATTATTTTACGTCAATGGTATGGCATAGGTATAGCGTTGAGATACAAGTTGTAACTTATACCTACGTATATACAAATTAGTACCTGAGTACCATGAATGTCAGAAATATTATGGGTTCTACTATAATTAATCTGACTTATGACGTGTCAATCTGATGATGGTTCGTGAAATTTTCTCAAATGTTTTGCAAGGAGGACTGGAGTTTCTAAGCTTTTCCATGAGATAAGAAAACTTAAGTTTATTGATTGCCCAGAATTTTCTATAGAATGCCGTATCTTATACTTGAGAATTTTTATAATTAATCTTCCAGAAGCTGCTGGATATCCGATTTGCGTATTAATTTTGCACGCTTTTTAGGAGCACGTTTACTCCTAAAATTTTTAGGAGCAATCCCAACGAGGCAAAACTAATGCCTATCAGATTGTACGTCAGATTATACGTGCCTGAGCCACAACTGATATCACGAAAGTAAATAAGTATATGAAAGGTAGAGAATTTTGTTCGAACTCAGAAACTGCAATGCTGAGCAAGCTTTTAACCACTGAATCAGCTCAACGATTTTATAAAGCAAAAGCTTTCAGGAAGTTATCTTCAAGTGTTATATTTCAATTCCTAAATTAAAATTCAATGCGATTTTTCTTGACAGGAAAACATCATTCACTACCTCACTAAAGTTTACGCAATTTCACTCAGGTTAATTTTAGTGTAAGACATATCACGTTTTTAAAAAGATGGAGTAACAATTGACATATTTGTTCTGGAAAACGTCAAAAACAAATAAACAGGAAAAATCAGCATTCATTCAACTCTTCAAACTGAATAAATTTTCAACAGTGTTAGCTTCAAACATTCATCAACATAAAAACAAATTGAAACTGTTAATTCAGACAAAAAATTATTTAAAATTGCTGATCAATCCATATCTGAGGGCTGGCCAACTTGCTGAATGAGGGTGATGTTGTCTCCCTTCAATAGGATCTTGCCTAAAATGAAACATCGAAATGAAAGTTGTCAATCAATTCCAATAAAATATTATGGTTCAAAGGGTTCATCCAATTCAACAAAACAAAAATGCAAGCAGTTAGTTTAAAATTAATAAACTTCAGTTAAACAAAACTAAAATATAAATAGAATACATTAAATACAGACAAACAATTAAAGTGGCTAAAATCATAAATTATTATAAAATTATCAATAACCCAAAGTTTTTCTGGATTTTGTCTTCAAATGATACTCTTCAGCTTCGTCCAACATCAGGTTCATGAACTCATCGAATCCCTTTAAATTTTTAAAACAAATTTATAAAAATTTATATATAACTGGATTGCATAAATTACAAAAATTAAATGCAATATTGCCCCAGATTATCTGGCTAGAGCTCTCACCAGAATTCAATTTAAGATGATCATTTTATGTATACATGTTTGGAAAAACAACTGAGTTTCAATCCTAAAATTTAAATTCAGAAATGTTAATTCTAACTTAGCTCAAACTTTAAACAAGGGTAAAAACAAAAAGAGCAAAGGAGCTTAAGTCATCAACATTACCCTTAATACCTTTATAAAAGATGAAAGAATCACCATTATGCCTAACAAACAGGTTAGATTTGTAACATTTTTAGCATTAGTAAACATTTATACAAATTTTAAAAATTAAAAAAAAAAATAAAATGTAAGAAATTAAGCAATGTTTTGCTAACGACAAAATAATTTTAATTTAATCTAATTATTATTCCCTAATAATATAAATTAAAAATTTGAAAACATGCTCACAATGATACAGCCTTCGATTCTCAAATTCGTCTGCTCGTACAGCCAAACTTGTATGCGAGATCTCTGCAAGGGAAAATATTAATTGTAATATTTATTTAATTATTAAAATAATTACAAGATTATTGTGTTAATAAAATAAACTAAAGATGTTGTTTAAGTAGAATTATAAACAAGATAATATGCAAGAAAAAAAATAATTACAATAATTTTTACAATTTGATAGGACTTCCTTCTAAAACATTTTTCAATATACATTTTTTCATAATTAATTAATTTTTTAATTCATTTATTACATTCATTAATTAAAAAAGAAAAAACTAACATTTTGAAGGTATCTAAAAATCAAGTTCTGAAAAAACCAAAGTTAAGAAAAATACTGGAAATTTAGGATTAAAAATAAATAATAAACAACATTTATTAAACAATATAATTTAAAATGAAAGCCATAAGCAATCTTAGATTAATCTAGCATTGAAAATGATGTGAGTATAAACTATAAAAGTATATCTTGGCTTTTTGATCATTTATGATCACGTTCCTAATTTATTAGTATTTATTTATTTTATTAAATATTAACAATTATTAACATTAACCTATTATTAACATTAACCTATTATAGAATAGTGAAAGTTTGCTTGTAAAAATTAACTAAAAATAATTCAGGAATAATTTAAACTTTGTTGCTCTATTCTTCTACCATAAAAGTAGAAACTGTAATAAGAATTTTAATTAGGTGAGGTTTCTTCCTTCATGTATTTTATTCTCATGATGCAGTCATGCATTATTAATATGTATTTAACTTGAATTTGACCTGCTTCATTTTAAAATTCAAACATTAAATATAAACAAAACTCAAAATAAATTAAGCTTAATACATGATCAAAAAATAAATAAAAGACTCTGTTTACAAATTTTTAACAAAGCTTTCTAGCAGGGTCTCCAGAATTGTACTTACAAATTACAAAACTTACAATCTCTAACAAAAAACTGAACACAAAACAATTAAACAAACTGAATACAAAATATAATTTGTAAAAAGGATACAATTGGCTGGACCATGACTTTCTGCACTTTTTGAGCTCCCTGATACGCCATTTTAAAATTTTACGAACTTGAAAATAAGCCGCGAGCGAAAAAAGGATCGATTCGGAAACGATTGCAAAGAAAATTAAATCAATAAATTTAAACAAAATAAATTTCTTTCAAAGAAAAGTAATTTGATGAAATTAAATAATACTAAACTTTTGCAAAAACATTAATGACTAATTTACATCAATTTTTGGTTAAGTTGAATTGAAAGTTTTCTAAAAATTTATCACAAAATCTTAGCATACTTTTGAATATTAATTAAATTTATATAAAAACCGTTTTCTTAATTTGGTTATATTTAACCATTCAAAAAAAGGGGTAGAGATCTATTACACTTTTCTAGGCTCAGAGGAATCCGTAGTGCACAGGCATCGTACATAAATGTGATAGGCGGAGATCTTTTTGTTAGAATTCGAACCTGGTACTGCTCGCAGATGCCCAACTGACCCTCTTGATGTTGATACCCTTCTTCCAATTGGCCCACTTGATGTTGATACCCTTCTTCCAACTGGCCCACTTGATGTTGATACTCTTCTTCCAACTGGCCCACTTGATGTTGTTACCCTTCCTGTGTACTACATAGGTACTATTTTACAAATTAAGTCATTAATATTATCTTGGGCGCTTCATATCTTTGTTGCATCTTTGTAGGATTTTGTCGAAACCGTTTGCACTAGGATGTTTATTAATTTACTTGTTACAGAGTCATATTTTCATTCTATTTATCCGCTGTTGTTGTTATTTGCATTAGGAGTGGAGTGCTGATGCGTGTCAATTTGGCAAGTTTGTTTGTCGTTGTCTTCGTTTAAAGTTGCTTGATAATTTCATCAAAAAGCAACTGACGAACAAAATTGAATTTTAGGTTGTTGTTGTTTTTAAAGTTGTTGTTAAAGTTGTTGATGTCTTTGTTGTTGATGATCAAGTTTGATGTTGTTGATGTTGGTTTTGTTGTTGTTGTTTTAGTCTATAATGATGTACATTTTTTGACGTTTTCATGTTTATGAGCGTTTTTAAAATTGTAAAATATAATATATGGATTCATTTTCACAATATTATGTTTACTGATATAAAAAACGGACGTGTGAACCAATGAAAATAAATAATGATAACTATATTAATAATAAATAAATAGACATAACACTAAAATCAAAAAATCTACTAGAAATAAATTCAATTTAAATTAATCAAACAAACTACTATAACAATAATCTAATTTGAGGAGATTAATGTTTTAAATATTTAGATGACTAAACGAACGAACAAACAAACAAATAAAACGAAAAAAAAAAGAAAAAATACAATTACAACAAAACAACAAAAACATTATTTCAGTACCTGCAAATTCTTATCAGCAAAATTTACAGTAAGAAAAACATTATTAACCGTAATAACTGTTAAAACATTTAAAAAATTTTTTTGAAATGTTACCAACAACAAAACAATTGACATAACAACAATAAAACAACAACGACTGAGACACCTACAACAATTACACCAACAACCACAACAAAACAACAAAGACAAATTTTCAGTGGCAGCAACAACAACAACAACAACACAAAAACAACAACGCAGCCTTAACAAAAAACAACAGCAAAATATCGCCACATGTGGTGTAGGAATCGTAGTCAATCAAGATCTTGTTAATTAGTATTGTCTGATTGCGCCAAGGGTGTTGTTGTTTGTTGTTGTCATGTTTTTGTTGTTATCAACAAGTTTTTCTTTATTATTTACGGTTTTTATTGTTTGTTGTTTGTATTATTGTTTGAGTTGATATTTTTGTTGTTTTGTTGTGTTGTCAGCTTCGGATTCAGATTTTTTTCTTCAGAAATTGGTTTTAAATCTTTGAATAAACTTTTATTTGCTTGCACAACCCAAATTTTTGTTTCATTTTCTTGATTTTCTTAATTTTTATTTTAGTTGAGTTACGAAAAAATACATTAGAAATAATTTTGATTTAAATTGATGTCATTATCTTAAAACCAATTAACTTTATTTGAGGTTAAAAATATTGTCATTGTTTACATTAAAAGCATCAACATTTCAGCGAAAAAATAACAAACACATAACAAACAACAACTAACACAGCTGCAACAAATTCAACAAAAGTTCAGAACATTATTTCAAAATAATGCTTTCTTACATACTTTCTTACAGAAAAACATGAAAACCACAACTACGTCTCCCGTATCAACAACAACAGTTTGACAAAGAAACAAACAATAAATGAGCAAACAACAAATTATTATAAACGTATTATAAAATGACATTAAAAACATCAACAACTACCTTAACATAAACTGTAATAGCAACATCGGCAAGTACATCTTCAATATCTCCATACATAGTAACGCAGGTGCCAGCTAGCAGCATTTAAAATGCAAAGCCAATTACATTGTCTGCTTTGTGATTCGCCTATTTAATAACATGCGCGTTCCCACTTTCATCAAATGCTTCCATTCCAATCTTCTCCCAATTATGCCTTTTGCTCTTCATCCATTTGCTCAATATTTTCTGCAAATTACTCTTTTTAAATTTCAAATATCAGGGTTTTTGAAGTTTTTGTCATTAAAACATTACACCACATATCTCGTGTTTGGTGATTTTTTTCTATTTTTGTTTAATGTATTGCTCCACATTGTTTGGCTGTCTATAAATTTCTGTTACTTATTTCAGTGAATAAGTCTTATAAGCACAAACACATACAAACACAGACACATACAGACATACACTCACAAACACACATTCGCACAGACGACAAAATCACACATGTGTTTCTCACAGTTTTAGCCTACTGCTCCACCTCTGTCATTTTCTTCAATTCAAAAAATTTTCTTATTTACACAACTGTCGATTGGAAATTATAATAAAAATTTTATTACTTAAATTATTTAAAAAATAAGTTATATAAACCACGACACAAAAATTATTTAATAATTAAAAAGATTTTTTTTAACGTGAGCTATTATTATTAGTATTTAATAACTTTCCATACGATGAAGTTTACAATAAAATGTTTAGAGCAAGCAAACAAAGGCACGAGACAGACATTCAATATGAACACCTAATATCACCTGCCCCAAAGCTAGAAAACTGAAACATTTAATTACATCTGCAACTTCATATTACACCTTTTTAAATGGCCCTAGGAAGTTTGTACTTGCAAGCTTATGGAATTTATTTAGCTATACACCTACTTTGTTGTTATTGTTGTTGTGAAAAAGCTTTTCTTTTGATGCCAGTGCTGCCGTATATACATTTGTATTGTGGGGCTTGTTGGTGTACTGAAAAATTTTTATATTTTATTATTTGCATAATTTGCGGCTTATGAAAATAATAAAGTAAGCAAGATACTGTAAATGTCGAAGTTAAATGAGATGGCTGTTCATATTGCTTTGAATGTAGTAGATTATTATATTAAAACCTATTTATTGGCCTAAATCGTTCGAGGTTGGTTTGGGCATTTGATGAGGCGTGTGTGGATGTCGAGGACGAGAAACAGAACCAGCCAGTCCAGGTGACGTAGCATATGTACTTCCTCTTCGCCACATTTTCATCAAAACTTTCTCCCATCATTATCATCTTTGAAATGATCGTCATTAGGTAGAAAAAGAGAGAGAGAAAGAAAGAGAGAGGAGAACAATGAAAAAGTTCAACAATCAATCTTTATTTAACGGACGTCTTTTGAAAGTTTTCTGTCTCCTTTGATAAGAATATTAATGCCCGGGACGTCCATGTTTCATGTCGTTTGCCTGCCATCTCGCGACGCTCATTCATTAGAGGAGAAAGATATTTTTTGTTGCTCCGCGGAGATCTCCCGAGACCCATTATCGCTCCCCTCACTACGGCTGATGCTGCTACTTTCCTGTCTGTCTGTCTACGAGATGCAAGTTGTGGCTTATCGGCGAGTATCGAATGCGAAGAGAGATGTATTAGAATTATGTTGAATGATCATGTTGAATTAAGATAACGTTAGCAAGAAATTTAATGCAAACATTTTTTAAATACGAGTGAATGATATTGTTAATTAAAACAAAAATTGTGGATATCTTTGAAAGTGTGCATCTATATGTACAAATAATCATTGAGTGAATAAACGAAAGAATGAGTGGATAGTCTAATTGTGCTGCCGTTGAAAGCATCCAATCCAAGCCAGCAGCTATTGTCATTTATGCCTCCTCAACGTCTTTCCGCCAGTCACAAAAAACTTTTACTGACCCCATCAAATATTGATGAACTTTTTGGACTTGTATCTATTCATTCTCCTCTGCATGTTCAGCTGGAAAGCATCAAAGGACTTCGAGTGGACAATTAAAGGACGATGAAAAAACAAAAAATCAAAGTAGGAGAAGAAAGCTTCCGGACTGACCATGTGATAGTATCTGCCTGCCTGCATGCCTGCCAACCTGAATTTCAGTCGTATTTTTAGGGCTTTTTAAAAAAGTAGCTAAAAAAATTTAAATCCACGTGTGTACTTGTGAAAATAAGTTAACTCGTTAGGCTGTTACACCATCATCAGTGTCGTCATCTTTCTCTCATGTATGCTATAATCATAGTCATCAACAAAATCATTCATTACCGTCATAAGCATCATCTCTGTCATCGTCATCTTCATCGTCATCATCTTCATCATCATCGTAATCATATTCATCGTCTTAATCCTCATCATCTTCATCATCGTCATCATTATCATCATCTTCATCATCATCTTCATCATCGTCATCATCATCTTCATCATCATCCTAATCATCCTCATCATCTTCATCATCATCTTCATCATCATTTTCATCATCATCTTCATCATCATCTTCATCATCATTTTCATCATCGTCATCATCATCGTTATTCATAGACACAGCAAAAGTTATTTTAATTACCCTTCCCTTCTTCACATTAATCACGTTCGTTGACTGTGATAAAAAAAATTAACACGTCCATTCACTGCATTATCGATATTTATAATCATCATCACCATCATCTTTAAAGTCATCATCAGTTTTTTTGTCGTCGTCATCGTCATCACCATCTTCATCATCATCATCATCAGCAGCAGCAGTAGTAGCAGCAGCATCTGCATTATTACCATTTTCATCATCATCGTCGTCATCATCATCACCACCACCACCATCATCATCTTCTTCATCTTCGTCACCATCATCTTCATCGTTTTCATCATCGTCGTCATCATCACCTTCATTACCATCATCTTTATCGTCATCTTCAGAACATTGCATATATTTTGTCTTAAAAGTTTAACTTGAAAACCATCCTTCTTCTTACTGATGAATCGATACTCATTGGCACTCAACCGCTCTTAAACTCACTGAATTTATTGCTGAAAGTAATTTAACCTATAATTAATTATTATTATAAATAATATTTATATAATATAATATTAACAAAAAATAATAAAATGAAAATAAATAAACGTTCAATGAATTAAACAACGATTTCTAACTAATGCACGAGTCCAGTTTAGTTCAGTCCGTGTACAATCCAATACATGTATTGTTATTAAAAGAATGCATGTTGATATTTATTTGAATGATACATGTTGATTGTTATTAAGAAGATACATTTTGATATTTATTTGAACAACGCACACACGCACGCACACACACACACACACACACACACACACACACACACACACACACACACACACACACACGGTATTAGAGAACCAACTTTTTCGATAAACGTTTTTCTAAATGATACAGGTGGGTCTCTTTGAAATCGAACCCTGCCCCTGCAGCACAAGACCTGGCGACTTCAACCATTGCATTAGCATCTAAAGTTCCTTCCCTTTTCTCTCAATACACTTCCAGTTAAGAATCACGAACAATGCAAAACTAGTGAGCGCCACGCATTTTAAGATTTGTGGATCCTAATTTTTCCACTTTCACATTCTCTAGTCATTCTTCAGACGTCAGCCGGAATGATTTGCTGAATGATGCTGCTGAAAGAGGTTTTGCTGTTGTTGTTATGTGTTTCTGTTGTTGTCGTGCCGTTGCTGTTTCTATGTGTTTCTATTGTTGTTGTGCCATTGTTGTTTTTAATCGTTATGTGTTGTTGTTAGGTGTTATGTGTTTCTGTTGTTAACGTGGTGTTGTTTCTTTAAATATGTTGTTATGTGTCTATGTTGTTGTTGTTGTTGTAATTTATAATATTGGTGTTAATATTTTTTAAAAGTTAATTTTCTTTTGATGTCAGAACCGCTGTCGTTGTTTCTGACGCTGGCAATGTAGTTGTTGGTGTTGGAATTGTCGTAGCCCGCGTTGATGCCACATGCTGAGAGAATAATTGTTGATTTATAGCTGGGTTGGCATTTTTTATGGATTGTCTTTGTTGTTTTATGCTACTATTGATACTGTTGTTACCGCTGCTGGTATTGTCTTTATTGTTGTCACGTTGTTGCTAATGTCATTGTTGTCGTTGTTACTCTAAGTGTTGTTGTTGTTATTGTTGTTGTTTTAAATGCGATTGTGGTGTTAATGTAGCGCAAACAGACCTCTTCACATTCACTGTTACAAAGATTTTTCTTCCAAAATTTAAGCTGTCATTTTTGAAAGCAAGTTTTGCAAACGTTATGTAAATATTTTTAGTGATGGGTTCGTTTGTTTGCAGAGCAGCACTGCTGATTAACACTGTCTCGTTCCGTTATTTAAAATCTTCTCAGTCGTTTATTTAGCACAGGTTCGTTTTAGATTATGCTGGTTGCCTGGTTGTAAATAAATGCTTTGTTGTTGTTGTTGTTGTTGTTGTTGGTATGGTGACTGGTTTGTTGTTGTAAATCGCTGTTTTGTTGTGGTTGTTTCGTTTGTAATTAATCTTTTTGCGTTTTGTGCATCTTCGTGTCGTTGTAAATAATGGTGCAGTTGTTGATGTGTTGTTTTAAATAATTATGCATTTGTTTTTGTGTTGTTGTAAATAATTATGCAGTTGTTGTTGTTGTGTTGCTGTAAATAATTGTGCAGTTGTTGTTTGTTCCTAGTTGTCTCAAGTTATTTATTCTTTTCCCTTACGTGTTACTTCATTCTGTTTGATTTACAACTTTCAACGGTCGAGCGACAGCGGCAACCGCGACAGCAACCGCGACGGCGATGCGGACATCTGCGACGACCTGAGACACACCGGCGTAAATATTATTTCAACTGTCATTTCAATTTCTCCAACGGTTACAACAAAATTTAAATGCAATTGAGCTAAAATATACATGTATTGAATAAATAAATAAAGTTTTTTCATTGAATTTAAGAAGTTTCAATGCCTAAAAATGTAAAATGCATTGCGAATTTTGAGAACATTTTAAACGAAAATTTTTGAAAAAATAAAAACCTCCAAAACTTTTTCGAAATAATTCATTAAAAAAATTTCTAGCTAAGAAACATTCATTCAAATTAAAGAGTGAGATCTAATCCTATAGACGTTAAATATTTATTTTGAGGATGTTCAGTTCACTACTTACAATTATTGCTATCGGCTCTTTACGAGAAACACGGCGTTTTACATTTGAGTTTTAGTTGTACCATCGGGATGTTACGTATGATCTTTGGCAATCATGAAATTATTAACATCAAGGCAGGCCGGCAAATCACTTGGTCGAATAAATATTTTTGTGGCCTCATAAATGATAATTCGGAAAGGAACATCAAACGAACTGCGTCAGTAGGATTTTGTTATACCTTTGCAATTGCAAGCACTTTGCCAGAGTGGATGGCTCAACACGAACAAAGACACATTGAAGACTGCACGTTCAACGTTGGCGATGAAAGAAAAATTAGCAATCATTAATGTATCCAACCATATTGACGAAGAATAATTAATACGAGTAACAAAAACATAAAACTGACAATAACTAACGTTAAAAATTTTTTGATACCATTGATTTATCAGCATATTACTTGCTATATAGACAAGACAAGAAAGATGTTAAGATGATAAATAACGTTGCAATACAACTACAAGGATGATATTCAGGTGATTACATTTAAAAACTTCCACCCGATGCATCATTATCATCATGATCGTGATCATCATCATCATTATCATCATCATCATCCTCATCATCAGGAGCACCACCTACTAACAATAACATTGGAAGATAGCTTTCAGAACAGAATTGCGGCAAGCACGTACGTGGATCATCAGGGTGGTGAAACAACAAGCATCACTCAACAAGGAGAAAGCAACAGCAGAAACAAACACAGATCATCACAAAACAACTACAAATACAACAATCAACAACAACCAAAAATGTACAAACACTTCAGAAATTCAGCAGAACCTAACTGCAACTAACTGCAACAACTACACTTACCACAACATTGAAAGGTTGTTGCCTGCTACTGAAACAACCCCAACGTAACCAGCCTCACGAACCAACAAACTCGTGAAAACTGACGAAAAAAAAGAGATAGAGGGAGAGAGACTTAAAAATGACAGCAGAAAAAAATGAAGAGTAGAGAAACGGAATGGGAAGTAGAAAAGAGGATTGAAGCAAAGAGGAGCCATCCATGTGACAGGAGTAATAAAGAAAGCAGAAGACAGTTGAGACTTTACTGCATTGTTATTGAATACTCCCAAAGGAACAACTAAAAAGTCCGCCATTAAATAAACTGCAAGAAGAAGCGGGTATGCGTGAGCGCCTCTCTTTGCTTCTTTTCGCTTTTCCTTTTTCTACTTTTTTTTCAGGATGTTGGGTTGTTGATTTTTGTTGCAGCAGCTTCTTCTGACGTTGTTTGTATGTTGTTGTAGCTGAATGTTGTTTGCATGTTGTAGTTTTTTGTATGTATGTTGCTGTAATTGTTTGTTGTTTGTATGTAGTTGTTTGTTTGTTTGTATGTTTTTATAGTTGTTATAGTTGTTTGTTTGTATGTTGTTGTTTGTGGTTTGTATGTTTGTATGTTTTGGGTGGTTGTGTTGTTGATTCAACCGATGTGCTTTGTGCTCCATTATTTGCAGTTGTTTGTACTTGTTAGCCACAGTTGCAACTAAAAATAGAAGCTTCATCATTTTTTTGCGGCATCCTTTTCAACTTCTGCTACCTCATATTTTTATTCTCTTCTTCTTCTTCTTCTTCTTTTTCTTCTTCTTCTTCCTCTTCTTTTTCTTCCTCTTCTTCTTCTTCTTATTTTTTTTCTTCTTCTTCTTCTTTTTCTTTTTCTTTTTTTTCTCTGTTTTTTATTATTCCTTTTATCATCGTTACCATCACCTTTATCACCAACTTATCATGATGGAGAGTTTTTTTTCCACTAGTGTTTCGCTACTGTCATTAACATCATCGTCATCATCACACGTCATCATCATCATCATCATCATTATCATCATCATCGTCGTCATCATCATCATCATTATCATCATCGTCGTCATCATCATCATCATTATCATCATCGTCGTTGTCGTCATTATCATCGTCATCATCATCATTGTTATCTTGTTATCATCGCCACACATCATCATCATCATCATCACACATCATCAACATCATCGCCACACATCATCAACATCATCACCATCATCACCGTCATCGTAAAGTCCAAGTTATCTTATGATGATCCGACGTTTGCCATCAATAATCTTTAAAACCCACACAATTGTTTAAATAATTTATTGCTCTTCAGTTTTAAACACTACTACCACTACCACCACCACCAAAACACTACTACCACCACCATTAACACTACCACCCTCATCACTATCATCATCATCACCACCATCATCTTCGCCATCATCATCTTAATCACCGTCGTCGTCATCGTTACAATCACTACCATTACAACATCACCATCATCGTCGTCTTCATCACCACCACTACCCTCGCCAGGACCACCATTGTCATATAACTTTTGTTGTAGTTAATTGCAGTCGCAGAAGCAGCAGCAGCAGCAGTAGTAGTAGCAGCAGCAGTAGTAGTAGTAGTAGTAGTGAGTGGTAGTTGTGGCTCTTGTGGTGTGGACGATATATTATCTCCATTGACTCCATCAATAACGCGCATGACTGATGCATCGGTGGTACAACAGCCGTCCAATGCAACATATCAGCCATCATTCAAGCTACTAAACAAGAGACATTCTAATTGCCTAGTTGTCCTCCTCTTTTGCAACTGTTGTTTCTTTTGTTGTTGTTGTTGTTTGTTGTTCGTGTTGTGCTGTTTGTGTTGTTGTTTGCGGTTTTGTCTGTGTTGTTTGTATGTGTCGTTTGCGTTTTTGTCTGTGATGTTGTTTGTATGTGATGTTTGTTTGTGATGTTTGTTTGTGTTGTTGGTTTGTGTTG
The DNA here is from genome assembly GCF_000326865.2 of Helobdella robusta. Lineage (NCBI taxonomy): Eukaryota > Metazoa > Annelida > Clitellata > Rhynchobdellida > Glossiphoniidae > Helobdella > Helobdella robusta. The sequence continues at coordinate 283,509 of NW_008704589.1, read as the reverse complement.
TTTGTTGTGTTGCTATGCGATTAGAATGTTGTTTGTTTATTTGGTTGTTTGTTTGTTGTTGTTGTCGTTGAATTTGTTGTTGTAGACTATGTTTATTTATCTGACGTTATTCAGGTCTTTGTTATCATTTAATTAGTTTGTTGTTGCTTGTTTAGTTGTGTTTAATTACATTTTAATTTTAGTAGTTGTTCGTATTTGAACTGTACTAACTGAAGTTGTTGCGGCTGTTATTTTTTGTTATTGTCCGAGTTGTTGTCTAAGCTGTTACACGCAGAAAATGTTGTAATGTTACTTTTACAATCTTTGGTGTGTGTCAAAATAAACAACCAGCCATGCGAATCAGTGAAGGATTGACCATGTCCTGGTGCATATTTTTATGTTTCCAAAACTTCTTATTTATTATATTTCAATTCCACAGAAAACTTTTGTATATAGTTGTTGTTGTTGTTAATGTTATTCTTATTATTAGAGCCATCCTCACCGTCATCATCACCGGCATTTGATTGAGCGTTTTCCTTTATTTGTTTGTTCGTCTGCGCGAATGTCTGCATGCCAAGATGTTTGTTTGTTTGTATATCTGTCTTGTTGCGTAATTATGTATGTTATTTTAGTATTTTTCTGTTTCTGTTTGTATATTTGTATGTTAAATTAGTATTTTTGTACACTAACTTTGTATATTTGAATGTTGATTTTGCATATTTGTATACTAACTTTGTATATTATATGTTATCTTTCTATGTTGATGATGCATGCATCTGTATACACTTATATGTTTGCTTGAAGTTAGTACCAGGTAGAAAGAAGTTAGTAATATAAAGTTAACATACAACTTTGTATATTTGTATACCAACTTTGCGAATTTGTATTTGTATACCAACTCTGTGTGTTTGTATTTTAACTTTGTATGTTGGTGATGTGTGTATCTGTATACACACTTACATACAAGTTTGTATTGTTTGATTGAATGTTTGTTATTGCGTCAGTTTGTTTGCCCGCACTCGAGTTTGATGTTCGTGCATGTTCTGAATTTCTGAATACGAACGAATACTTACTTGCATTCAGTCAGTTCCACGGCTCTTCTTCAATTTTATTTTGCAAACTTTTTTCAAGTGTTACACTTTTATATTTATTATTAATGAGAACTCTTTTATTTCTTCAAAAGCCAAAAGATAAATAAAAATTACAATTAAATATAAATTGATCAATTATTATAATAGTTAATAATAATAATAATATTTATTATTATATTTATTTGTAACAGTTATTGTTATTATTATCATTGATATTGTTATTATAAGATTTTTTTTTTAAATTGTTTTTTTTAAATGTAATTCAGGATCATTTAAGTGCCTCATTCGCCAGTGTTAAACACTCGCCTCTTCTTTCAGACGATGCAACCCATTGAAATACAAAGCAAAATAAATAATTTATTTGCATGTGTTGCACATGAAGTGTTTGTAATGTGTCCCACACACACACACACACACACACACACACACACACACACACACACACACACACACACACACACACACATACACACACACACAAACACCACGCACACACCACGCTCACACACTTCATTTATGATAATATTAATAAAAAAGATTTTTTCATTTTTAATATTTTTTTAATGAAATATCGAGTTAGCGTTCATTATTCTTTGGTACATTTTCAAACGTCTTTTCTTCCGGATTAAAATTCAATCACTGTGTCCTTCTATATAATAAATATGTTTCTAACTTTTGTTCCCTAAAAAAATTGAGGTATTTTTTTAAAAAGTTGTCTGGAATAGGGCTTATTATATGGATATTAATAGAATCTAGGTGGCAGAGCGCCTGTGATGGATGTCTTAATTATTTTACTGCCTGCTTTTCACGCCGCTCAATATAATGTTATTTTTCTTTGCTGCCTGTTTGTTGGTTTCTGGCACTGGTTGCTGGTTGGTTCTTGATCTGTTGTTGATGTGTTGTTGTTAGTGTGTTGTTGTTGATGTGTTGATGTTGATGTGTTGTTGTTGATGTGTTGTTGATGCGTTGTTGTTGAAGTGTTGTTATTGATGCGTTGTTGTTGATGTGTTGTTGTTGATGTTGTTGATGTGTTGTTGATGTGTTGTTGTTGTGTTGTTGCTGTGTTGTTGCTGTGTTGTTGTTTTAGATGTGTGGCCGTTGTATTAGTATTAGTATTAATGTACGCTTTTTAAATTGTTATCCCAAAAGTTGTGCGTAGTTAATGTGTTTGATTCTCGTTGATGTTATGTTGTTGCAACATGTTGAACAATGTGATGTTAATGATGTTTTGTTGCAACATGTTGAATATTGTGACGTCATCACTCAATGGTGATGGATAGTGTTGATGTTTTCTGTTGAATGACGTTAACTTCAGTTGTTGATAATGTTGTAGTTGATGCAGTTGCAGTCAGTGGTAGTATTATTATTGCATTGTGACATCTTTCCATTTGATGCAAGCAGTTTTTGTAGTAACCTTTTTTTTGATCATAAAAGAACATTTGTTATGCTTAAGAAATGTTATCAAAGATGTAAAAATCATCAATTTTTTATGAAAATTTTTAAATTAAAAATTGATAAATTAATATTTTGGATTTGAATTGAAATCACCGTTGATTGCGTCTGACGCTGAAAATTGCGTGCCTCAAATTTAAAAATATGTTCGGGGCTCAAGATTCCAAAATAAAAATTCTCGTCTAGATGAAAATTTTTAGTTTTCTTCATTGAAAGAAATTATGGTTGATTACGATTTTAGTAATTAAAATGTAAAATTGAATAAACTTTTGACGATAATAACGTTTCTATCATAATAAATATATATAATATATATATATATATATATATATATATATATATATATATATATATATGTATATTATACATATATATATTATATATTATATATTATATATAATATATATATATATATATATATATATATATATATATATATATATATAT